>NC_133649.1:102467100-102767100 GCF_009905375.1 Apium graveolens
CTGATTTTGGCAGTCCTCTCACAAGATCTTTCTTGATCAGTTCATTTATCTTGTTGAAGTTTAAATGAGAGAGTTTCTTGTGCCAATTCCAGCTTTCTTCAGTTGAGGCTCTACTCACTAAACAGATTGCAGAACCATCAGAACTTGTTGAAAGCTTAGCTTCATAAATGTTACCACGCCTGAATCCCTTCAGAACAATTTTTCCTTTAGATTTACTAACTATTTCACAATGTTCTGCAAAGAAATCAACATGATAACCTCTGTCACAGATTTGACTTATACTCAGTAAGTTGTGTTTAAGTCCTGAGACCAGAGCTACATCTTTAATAATGACATTCCCAAGATTGATGTTGCCATATCCCAAAGTTTTTCCAATGTTGCCATCTCCATAAGAAACACTTGGGCCAGCTTTCTCCACAAAGTCTGATAGCAGGGCCTTATTTCCAGTCATATGTCCTGAACATCCACTGTCCAGAACTAGAATATTTTTCCTGTTGCCCTGCAATCAAAAAGACCACTAATTATTAGTTTTAAGGACCCAGACTTGCTTGGATCCTTTGGCCTTTTTAGGTTTGTTAACATTTGCAGCGGATTTAACATCAGATTTTATGTTAACAGTTTTCTTATCAGACCTTATACTAGAAGGAACAACAGAAACTTTCTTTAAAGAAGGTTTTATTTGATAATAATCATAGTACAAACTATGATATTCCTTACAAGTATAAATGGAATGCCATAAACTACCACAATGAAAACAAGGATTTTGTGGTTTGTATCTAACAGACTGACTCTTAACTCCTGACTTTGTAGATAAGGAGTTAATATTCTTATTCTTCCTGCAAAAAGAAGCCAGATGGTTAGAACTTCCATAGTTATGACATGCTTTCCTAGGAGCATCAGGAACAGATTTATAGTTATTGCTTTTATTCACACCTTCCTTTCCATTCCTGTTTTTCCTAGGTGATTTTACCTTGTTTGCATCCTTAACATCTTTCAGCTTATGTTTAAGCTGCTTCTTCGTCATTAAGCCTATGTTAACTTCAGCTGTCTTTTCCTGTTTTAGTTTGTCAGAAGCTAATTCCTTTTTAACTTCTGATTTCTCATTTTCGGATTTTTCAGTTACAAACTTAACAGGTTTTAACTTCGGCTTTTGCTTATCAACAGGCTTAATTTCTACAGTTCCTTTTTCATTTTCTCCATAGCCTAAACCCTCTTTCCAGTTTCCACTGCTTAGCAAATTTTGAGTTGTTTTGCCAGAGTTAGTCCAAGTTCTGATAATCTCTCTCTCCTTTTCTAACTCAGTTTTTAGAGATTCATTCATTTTTAGCACTTCATCCCTAATATAAAAAGCATTATCTCTATCCTGCTGAGTTTGATGAAACATGACTAACTCTTTTTCTAAGAAATCATTTCTTTTCTTAAAAGCAAGATTTTCAGAAGTTAATCTTTCACATGTTAAAGTTTGATCTCTATAACTAACAAACATGGTTTTAAGATATCTTCTCAACTCATCAATATCATCAGTATGAAAAGCATAAGTAGTCTGAGGTACCTTTGTTTCAGCAGCTTCAGAACTGCTCTCAGAACTTGATTTATCAGCATTTGCCATCAATGCATAGTTCTCCTCACTTTCAGAGTCTGAGGTGTCTGTCCAGCTTTTCTGCTTTGTGACAAGAGCTTTGCCTTTGTCATTCTTGGTCTTCTTGCAATCAGGAGATATGTGGCCTTTCTCACCACAATTATAACATTTAACATTAGCGTAATCTCCTCTGTCAGACTTTCCTCCTTTTCCTTCAGATCTTCTGAAATTCTTCTTATCAGAACTTATGCCTTTCCTGGAAAACATCTTTCCCTTCCTGAACTTCCTGTATGCAATCTTTGTGATTCCTTTCACCATAAGAGCACACAGCTTCATCATCTCCTCATCAGCATCAGTTTCAGGCAAGCTTTCAGAATCTGAGTCATCATCACTCTCAGAACTTGATGACTCAGTATCAGATTTTATGATAAGAGCTTTACCCTTATCTTTCTTTGAGGAAGGTGGTTTGGGGGATTCCTCTTCAACCTTGAGAGCAACTGTCCTTGACTTTCCTCCTTTTCTCTTGCTTCTTTGTTCCATCTCAAGTTCATGGGTCTTGAGCATTCCATAGATTTCATCAAGAGTTGTTTCATCAAGATTGTAGTTGTCTCTTATTGTTGTTGCCTTCAAATCCCAACATTCAGGAAGAGCTAACAGGAATTTGAGGTTTGTATCTTCAAGATCATACTCCTTATTTACTAATGACAAGTCATTCAAGAGTTTGACAAATCTATCATATACATCAGTCAATGACTCATTAGTCCTAGAGTCAAAGTGTTCATACTCTTGAGTGAGTATTGTCTTCCTGTTCTTCTTAACTGTTTCAGTTCCTTGACACCTTGTCTCCAGTGCATCCCATATCTCCTTAGCAGTCTTGCAGTTGATTACCCTGTTTGACATTACATTATCAATGGCACTATGCAATAAGTGACGTACCTTGGCATCCTTAGCAATAGATGCTATATCTTCAGCAGTGTAATCAGTCTTTTCCTTTGGTACGGTCATTGCTGCTTCACCTGCAACTACAACAGCGAGCTTGGTAGGTTTGTGAGGCCCTTCCCTGATTCTATCAAGGTATTCTGGATCTGTTGCTTCCAGAAACATGGTCATCCTTACCTTCCATATGGGATATTCAGATGGTCTCAATATGGGAACTCTGATAGTCTCATATCGACTCTGAGTTGATATCTTTGATGATTCCTCAGTTTTGGTAGGCTTAGTTGGAGTTTCTGTGTCAGACATGATTGTGTTTGGATCTTTAACTGTATGTGTGTTAACAGATAGCTCTGATACCACTTGTTAGGTCACACTTTCACTGTAGAGGGGGTGAATACAGTGTTTATTACAATCAAATCAAACTTCAAGAACTTATGTAACAGAAAACAAACTTTATTTAAACAATAAACTCTGTTACAATCTGGAACTGTTATCTCTCAGTGATGAACAAAATATCACGAGAGCTTCTAGAGTTATAATAAATAATATTCTCGATAATGATAACACCTCTAGTGTAAACTCTATTTCTGTGTTTATATACTACACAGTTACAAGATATTCGCTAATTGATATGGAATATAATTCTGCTTCCTAAAATATATCAATCAGATATCTTCTATTCCAAGTATTCCATTCTTCACGGAATTCCTTCTTCATGCATATCTCTTCTTATGTTTATCTTGATCTTCTTAACTTTAATCAGCTACTGTCCTTATCTGATCGTCCTTCAGCACTTAAGTTCTGATATCTATCTCCTGATAACATAAGTACTGATATCCCTTAAGTTCTGACTTCCAGTACCTTAAGTTCTGACTTCCAGTATAAGTACTGATCAGTTAAGTACTGATTTGTTCTGTTCAAATAAGATCTGAAATCTAAACATAAAACATATTAGCCATGACATTATCAAATATATCTAACAATAACTCTGAATCGAGTGGTCTTGGCATCAGAACAATTGATAGCCTCTTATCAAATAATTTTTTCCAAATAAAGGGTACACTCATAGGTGCCCTAGTTCACATACTTTATCAGATCTTTATATAGAACTGAATTTGAAATACCAATATCAGATTAATACCCTTACTATGATTTCAAAGTTCAATATATAATTTCATCTCGATTAGAGGAAAAGGATTCCTGAGGAATATATGGATATTAGATCATCCATGTTTTTAACAATTTGTTAGATATTTACAATCTTGACTGAGAAGAGTAAGTATGAAAGAAGAATCAAATGAAGATACTCATAATGAATATTCATCGATGAATGGAGGGAAAATTTATATATATATATAAATAAATCTCTTGGATAATTGAAATAAAGTATAAATATCTCTGAGTTGAACAAGAAGATCATACTCTATGAATGAAAGTTCATGGATTAACTAAAAGAATTGAACAAGTCCTGATGCGGAGAAAGACTATTCAAGATGGTCACATCAGAATTTCAAAGTAGGGAACGAAAAGGATTGCCTGATATAACTTATCAAGGCAATACGAATGATCAACAATTTGGAGGGAGTAACGTGACAATGAGTAGGTGCCAAAATATTTCACTGATTATCCTAACTCTCGTCATTATCCATCTGAGGATGATCCCACCTCTTCTTCTTCGTAATTCCATGTTTCAAATAGTTTCTCTTTCAACATCATTTTAAATAGCTTACTAACTTGACTTTCGCACGTATATCTGTCATTCCAGTGTTTTATCTCGAAGAACTTACTCAGAAATATTCCAAAAACATTTGTTAAGCCGATAATTGCCTGCTACACGCATCCGTTACTAACTATAAGTGACCAGTTCCCCTTGGGAACATATCAAAGAGATTTCTTAGGGATCTCAATGCAGTCCATAAGTTTAGTGGCATGTGTGTGTAATTGAACATACGTTACCGAATATATTAGAGGTCTACGAGTATATATACGTAGCCTCTGACATCATATCTATCGAAGAATTCTGCTCTAGACTCACTGGTCTATCCCTTTTTAAAAGGTTCTAAGATCGAACTATCACTCATTGTAATCTTACGCCATTCAATTGTAGTCATGCCATCAATTCTCGATGCTCTCGATCTCTGAGCTAAACCATCATATCCTTATATATTGAGCACACTAATAATATCATGTAGTGTAGTCGTCTTACGTTAAAATTCTTATATTACATTTAAATATTCCTTAATAGAAAATATCCTTAAGGGTATATTGGACACTATCTCTGGTGAACTCGTGATTAATACAATATTCACATCCTCCTTGGTAAAATGACACCTTTAACTAGTTTGGGTCAATAACCTCAACTGTATATTAATAATTAGACTTTATGGTTCTCACATGTGATGTCCCTCTATAGGAAACCTATAAAGAACTACGAGTAACAAGGCTCGTGTTATCAAAATTTACATATGGTGTTGGTAATATCGCCTTTACCCCAAATGCCCCGGAGACTCAGCTTCGAGTTCTACATCCACATCCTTGCCAAATCATATATGATTATAATTTTTCTTCTCATCATTCTGATAATCTCTAATGGTTCTATTAGTCACACTTTAATACCTCAAATATACATTTAATCTAACCTACACATTGAGGCTACATCCGGTAGTCCAATGATGAACTCTATATGAGCTCTTACGAAATCTCACATCTAGACAAAATCCTAACACTCTCGTCTCTAAGTACTATAACATAAGGCTCTGATACCATTTCTGTAACTTAAAGTTACGTTTTGTTCATTTTAACGAGATTACATTTACGATCGGAATTTCATTTATGCCTTAGATCTTTATACTACCACCACCAATCAACATATCATCATCAACACACTAAATCCTCTCAAGAACATCATGTTCTTGAGGCAACAACAATCAACCTTAAATCTACTTAGCCAAACATCAAGATTTCAACAATACCACCACTAAAACTAGGTTTAGAACTACATACTAAAAGGATCTTGAAATTGAATCTTAAATAAAGTTGGGTCAAAGATTTTTACCTTTCTTGAGAGCTTGAGATGTGTTCTTGATGATGGTGAAGTCTTGGGAGTGCTTAGTATAGTTTTTGGAACCTAAAACCATCATTGAAATCAAGAAACCAAAGAAGAGTTACTATTCACACTATTCATTATCAACTTTCTTGATTTATTTCACCCATCAAACCTTGATAAAAAGAGCTCAAAGATTTATCTTACCTTAGTTTGGTTGTTAGGAAGCTTGAGAATTAATGGGAGGATTTATCCATGGCTAGAGCTTGAAGATTTGAAATTGATTTCCTTGTTTTAAAGGAAAGGGCCGAATGGAAGGTATATGGGAGAGGGAGAGAGTTTTTGTGGTTGCTTCTTGGAAATGAAGCAAGTGGTATCTTGTATTGATTTTTATTCTCTAGTTTATATCCTAGGATTTGATTTATGTTGGCAAATCTTAGACAAAACTAGCTAGCCTTTGGTAGATTACAAGCTAAGCCACTTGCTTAGCTCTCTAGCTCACTATTTGGTAGCCTTGGTGTAATATCTGGGATATATCGTGTAATTATTTTGCAAATAAATAAATATTATGCATGTTCCGTATTTATTCTGTGAAGTATTTGTTAAATGGTATATGTGTTTGGGTGTTTAAAAATAATATAAATTGAGTATTTTAATTTTTATATGTCCAAAATAAAATATAGATAATTGTCATATCTTCCTATTTATTTTATATTGATTTACAATTTTATAGGAAATTTGTGGATTTTATAAAAAAAAATTCGAGTAATTATACACTATTTTATATAATCGGGAACCAACTGACTTCACTCGTTTTTCCGTTTTTATAACCCCAAACTCTTCCGAGAACTCCTTCCTAACCTAATTCCAATATTCCGAGCATTTTCAATGTTTCGACTTTTTCGATCCGGCGTACGGTTTGTCCTGTGCGGGTCCCGACGCAATATTTTCGATACATTATTCGTTTTGGTAAATCAATAAAACTCGTATTTTCGATAAACGAGATCTTTTTATTAAACTATTATAATTATCACCATGTAATACGTGTAACCAGGCGCTGAGACCAAGACCGCAGTACAAATTGTACTGATTTGGATAATTATCCCGAAAACCGATACCGTTTGGATCCGTTTTTATAAATAAACGTACTATGTTATATCCGGAATGATCCAACGGGATACTAATTTTCCGTAATTATAAATAGCCTTTACCGTATTTTATTTCATACCGAAAATCATTTGCAAACAGTAATTATATAATTTTACAGAGAAAATACTTATATTCATATAACCTTTCAAGAATCAAACTGCAAATCGGAGGTGTTATTGATCTTTGTTTGGAAAGCTCAAGTAACCAAATCGAAGGGTTTAAGGAGTACTATCAGAATATGTGCTTCATATCACTGCAGAATCAAAGGTTTATTTTCTATAATTTTTATTAATTTCACATTATTTTGATTAAAAATATGATTTTTTTACGGATGATTGTTTGAATGATTTGAAGCTTGCATGTTGTAGAGCTTGTTTTCCTGATGATTTTGATATGTCATATGATTGATTTGGAGTTCAATAACATGTTCAAAATTGAGTTTGATTTTCGAATTTTGAAATTAGGGTTTATAACCCGTATGAATGTTCTTAATTAAAATTTAGGGATTTTTGTTACAGGGGTTATTAGATGTTCTAGATGGGTGGGTTTTGTTCCCCTTGAAATTTGCAATCTATTGGTATATAGTATGTTAACAGACGATCCCTGGTTTGAAGGGAGTTGTGTTTTAAAGTTTCTTCGAGTTCGCCGGAAATCGGCGAACTTCTCGGCCAATTTTCGGCCAACTTAGGGATTATCAGAATGATTTGATTACATGGTTGTGTTCCGTGTGAATTGTAGTTGTTATTTGGAGGTGATGGTGGGGTGAGGACGCCAGAGTCGTTTTCTCCGGCGAACCCCGATTGTTTTCCGGCGAACCCCTCTAAAATTGCAGTTTAGTATCTCTAGTTTTAAGAACGAGGCAGTTTGGTCCCTGTAGTTTGTAAATTTTGCAAATAAGGGATTCCTATTTATAAATTATTTAAAAATTGTATTTCCTATTTATTTTAATTATAAAAATTCCTTTTTAATTACTAAAAATTCCAAAAATTATTATTTTAATTCCAAAAATTATTTTTAATTCAAAAATAAATCTAAATTAATTAGTTAATTAATTTTAGTTAATAATTAATTGATTAATTGGTCAATTAATTGATTAATTAATTTAATTAATTATTATTTTATTTTAATTTATTATTTAATTAGATTTAATTATTTATAAATGATTTAAAATTCCGAAAAATAGTTTTGAGTTTTAAAATATTATTTTAAATTGTTTTCAAGGCTCGATAATTATTATAAAATTATTTTGAAGCCATATTTGTCCAACTGAACCCTGTTTATTGCTTTAAAATTTACCCAACGACCCGTTTTAATTCCGAAAAATATTTTTAAAATCATATTAAATACACGAAAGCCTGTTTATGACCCAAGAATTCTTTATAAATGGAATGTCATTGATTGTTTGACGTGTTACGTATTATGTGTGATTTGTTGTTTGACTGTTAGTCTCTATGTTCAATGTTTACTTGTTTTTAGCGTAACTTTCTATCCGTTAGTCGGATTTGGGTAAAATGAAGGGTAGATAGAACTGTATATTGAATATAATCGTATGAGTTGATTATTGATAGATGCTTATGATATATAAGCAGAGGAGGCAAAGCTTAGGAAAGGAAAGCAAATAGTCGAGGAGTTAGTGAAGTATAGCAAGCTAGTACCACGCAAGTGTTCTAAACTTTCTCGACATATATAGTAGATTATTGATAGTCCTATATTGCAAGTGCTTTGAAGCACATAATCCTAAACCTTGATTCAAGTTATTGATCTCTGAAACGTAAACCTTATTCTTTCTGAACCATTGATTGTTGAATACCCGAATACAAACCACAGATATACGATACTACTCCACAAATACATACAAACTAAATACCAACCACTGAATCAGATTGCTTACATACTCAAACCATTGTACCATATGCTTTGAAAGACTAAATCCTTATAACCTTGAAACTTTGATTCTTTTGTTATCCAATTCTTTCATTACCTGATAGCCATTCTTTAAAATTGCCTTATTCTTCCTGGTGAAGATTGAAACCATCTCATTATTGGACATCCTATGTTGCTTATGATTTTGTTTATTGCTTTACATTGTTTACTCTGTTATTATGTTAGAACTAGATTGTTTTATAAAATTATGGACCAGATTCGTGGTCAGACCAGATTGGTGGTCAAGTTAGGCCAATGTGTGTCTTGGATCCAGTAATTAGAGCAGAGCTGTGTGCCTTGCTCGGGGTTAGTGCGTGACTGATCAGAAGCCTAACCTTGTTTTTTAAAATGAAAACATAATATCCAATTCTAAATCATTAATCATTGTTCACTTGGTACCTTAACTCTTTTCACTTGATGATCATTATTCTCAGTCTTGTCATTGTGACTTGCTAAGCTAGTTAGCTCATTTGTGCGATATTGTTTATGTTCTTTTCCAGTTAAGAAGGAACCAGTTGGTAGCGAGGATCCCCAATCCAGTGCGAGAGCTAGGGGTCAAGGTTGATCGAGTTAAACTAGCTGACAGCTTTTGGAATAGTTTAAGTTTATGAAGTTTGTAATAATGTTTAATATTCAGTTGTAAGTTTGAATAGTTGGGATTTTGGCGTTTGTGATATAAGTGTGTGTGTGTGGCTTGTGTGCATACTTTAACCTGTTGCAATCCGTGGTAGTTGGTAAGTAGGGTCACTGCATATTATTATTATCTTTAATATTATTATAAGCAGGTTATAATTAAGGTGTGTGTGTATGGACCCCAAACTTCTGACCCGGGTTTGGAGGGCGCCACAGGTTTGGTATCAGAGCCACAGGTTAAAAGTCACTAACACAAACCTAGGTTGACGGGAATGGGTAGAGGGTTAGGATTAGAAGTAAGAAGTAGAAAAAAAAATTCGCGTTCTGGTTCGAGATTCTTATATTGCGTTATCATTTCAGATAGCAGCGATGGCCGACTCTTTCATCCCCGTACCAGCTGATCACTTAGAGCCCTCAGTTGGAGGACCATCTTCAGATCCATGTCCTGTTGTTCCGCCAGTGTTGGCTATTTTACCTCCACCTGTGTTGCAACCCGTACCACTGCAGGCCATTCTACCCCCAGGCATGAGACCACCTATCAGAGGACCCCCACCAGCTGATTCAAGTTCCACTGGCACAGATCCGAGAGCTGCAGCATATCATCAGGACTACAGATGTTAATCGTGGTGTGAAGGAGTTTCGAGAGGAGATCCATGTGACACGCATGATTCTTGAGGCTAGGCTATATGGAGCTATATTACCTGGCCGAGGCCCTGATGCATTTATGGGCTGGGCTAGTGAGGTGATGGAGGATCTTGAGAGGCTAGGCGGACCAGAGTTTCCTTGGAGTTAGATCCAGAGATGGAGATGTTGATCATTGCTGTTGTGGTTGTTTAGTATGTATATTAGTGTGTAGTATGTATTAGTAGACTTTTGGGTTGTATTTATAGACTAGATCTGCTGACTAGTGAGTAGGTTTGTTGTACCCTTTTGCTTTTACTTCCGAAGCATTTTAACGCTTGTACAACCTAAAACTATTGATCTATATATATATATATCAGTACCTTTTTCCTTTCCAACATTGTCATTTACATTACTGCACCTGTTTTACTTTACTTTATTTATTGCACTAGTTTTACCCCTGTGATACCATATACCCTGTCCCCTTAACTGTTTATATTCTGTAAAGAAGCATGCAATTTACTTAGTTCAATTGTTACAACTGTTTTCAAAAAGAGATATTTCTGTTTTACAAAACTTTTCTTTTATGCAAAGGATTTGATTTAAAGGCTAAATAAGTTGTTTGATTCTTCACAGAAAATGCCTCCCAGAAGAAATACCCGCACCAACACCCAGAATGAAGAAACCACCAACAACAATAACAACCAAGATGATACCAACCAGAATGCAAACCCATGACTTATAGACCCAGTAATAGCCCAGATTCTTCAAATCTTGGCTCAACAAACAGTTTACCTGACACAACAGCAACAAAGAAAAACCAATCCCCAGGTAACTTTCAAAACTTTTCAGGCGGCAAACCCACCAGAATTCAAGGGTTCCGTAGATCCGATTGAAGTGAATGTTTGGTTAAAAGAAATAGAGTCGTTTGCTTTGGTTAAAGTGAAGGAAGAACAGAAGGTGGAGTTTGCAAGTTATTATTTGAAGAATGAGGCCACCTATTGGTGGGAGACTGTGAAGATATTGGAAGGTACAGATGTTATTACTTGGGAGATGTTCAAACAATTTTTTTTAGAAAAATATTTTCCCCAGTTTGTTCAGGATCAAATGGAGTTGAAGTTTTTAGAGCTAAAGCAAGGAAATATGTCGGTAGCTGATTATGAAAGTAAGTTTGAAGAATTGTCAATGTATGTGCCATCATATGTAGATACTGACAGAAAGAAGGCCAAGAGATTCCAGCAAGGTCTGAAGCCATGGATAAGAGGGAAGGTAGCCATATTTGAATTGGATACCTACGCAGGAGTTGTATAGAAGGCCATGATTGTAGAAACTGAGAGTGAGATGTCACAGAAAGAAAAGGAAAGTAAGAAGAGGAAGTTTGAAGAGAATGAAGGACAGTCACAACCAGGGAAGTTTCCAAATTTTAAGAAGGGCAAGTTTCAGCTAGGGAGAAATTTTAATTTCAAGAAGCAAAATACAGGCGACGGAAGCCAGGGCAACCGTCCAGTCAATGTGAATCAGCCGAATCAGTTGAGGTTAACTTTTCCCGATTGTCAGGTTTGTGGGAAGAAACACGGAGGAGTTTGTAATAACTTGAACATGGTTTGTTTCAAGTGTAATCAGAAAGGGCACTATTCGAGGGATGTAATATCTGGGATATATCGTGTAATTATTTTGTAAATAAATAAATATTATGCATGTTTCGTATTTATTCTAGAAGTATTTGTTACGTTGTATATGTGTTTGGATGTTTAAAAATAATATAAATTGAGTATTTTAATTTTTATATGTCCAAAATAAAATATAGATAATTGTCATATCTACCTATTTATTTTTATATTAATTTATGATTTTATAGGAAATTTATGGATTTTATAAATTCTTTTTCCGAGTAACTATACACTATTTTATATAATCAGGAACCAGCCGACTTCACTCGTTTTTACGTTTTTATAACCTGAAACTGTTCCGAGAACTTCTTCCTAACCTAATTGTAATATTCCGACCATTTTCCATGTTTCAACTTTTTCGATCCGGCGTACGGTTTGTCCTGTGCGGGTCCCAGCGCAATATTTTCGATAATTATTCGTTTCGGTTAATCAATAAAACTCATATTGTCGATAAACGGGATCTTTTTATTAAACTATTATAATTATCACCTCGTAATACGTGTAACCAGGCCCTGAGACCAAGACCGCAGTACAAATTATACTGATTTGGATAATTATCCAGAAAACCGATACCGTTTGGATCCGTTTTTATAAATAAACATACTATCTTATATCCGGAATGATCCAACAGGTTACTAATTTTCCGTAATTATAAATAGCCTTTACCGTATTTTATTTCGTACCAAAAATCATTTGCAAACAGTAATTATATAATTTTACTGGGAAAATACTTATATTCATATAACCTTTCAAGAATCAAACTGCAAATCAGAGGTGTTATTGATCTTTGTTTGGAAAGCTCGAGTAACCAAATCGAAGGGTTTAAGGAGTACTATCAGAATCTGTGCTTCATATCACTGCAGAATCAAAGGTTTATTTTCTATAATTTTTATTAATTTTGAATTATTTTGATTAAAAATATGAATTTTTATACGGATGATTGTTTGAATGATTTGATGTTTGCATGTTGTAGAGCTTGTTTTCCTGATGATTTTGACATTGTCATATGACTGATTTGGAGTTCAATAACATGTTCAAAATTGAGTTTGATTTTCGAATTTTGAAATTAGGGTTTATAACCCGTATGAATGTTCTTAATTGAAATTTAGGGTTTTTTGTTCCAGGGGTTATTAGATGTTCTAGATGGGTGGGTTTTGTTCCCCTTGAAATTTGCAATCGATTGGTATATAGTATGTTAACAGACGATCCCTGGTTTGAAGGGAGTTGTGTTTTAAAGTTTCTTCGAGTTCGCCGGAAACCGGCGAACTTCTCGGCCAATTTCCGGCCAACTCAGGGATTATCATAATGATTTGATTACATGGTTGTGTTCCTTGTGAATTGTAGTTGTTATTTGGAGGTGATGGTGGGGTGCGGACGCCGGAGTCGTTTTCTCCGGCGAACCCCGATTGTTTTCCGGCGAACCCCTATAAAATTGCAGTTTAGTACCTCTAATTTTAAGAATGATGCAGTTTGGTCTCTGTAGTTTGTAAATTTTGCAAATAAGGGATTCCTATTTATAAATTATTTAAAAATTGTATTTCCTATTTATTTTAATTATAAAAATTCGTTTTTAATTACTGAAAATTCCAAAAATTATTTTTAATTCAAAAATAAATCTGAATTAATTTGTTAATTAATTTTAGTTAATAATTAATTGATTAATTGGTCAATTAATTGATTAATTGATTTAATTAATTATTAATTTATTTTAATTAATTATTTAATTAGATTTAATTATTTATAAATGATTTAAAATTCCGAAAAATAGTTTTGAGTTTTAAAATATTATTTTAAATTGTTTTCAAGGCTCGATAATTATTATAAAATTATTTTGAAGCCAGATTTGGCCAACTGAACCCTGTTTATTGCTTTAAAATTTACCCATCGACCCGTTTTAATTCCGGAAAATATTTTAAAAATCATATTAAATACCCGAAAGCCTCTTTATGACCCAAGACTTCTTTATAAATGGAATGTCATTGATTGTTTGACGTGTTACGTGTTATATGTGATTTGTTGTTTGACTGTGGGTCTCTATGTTCAGTGTTTACTTGTTTTTAGCGTAACTTTCTATCCATTAGTCGGATTTGGGTAAAATGAAGGGTAGATAGAACTGTATATCGAATATAATCGTATGAGTTGATTATTGATAGATGCTTATGATATATAAGCAGAGGAGGCAAAGCTTAGGAAAGGAAAGCAAATAGTCGAGGAGTTAGTGAAGTATAGCAAGCTAGTACCAGTAAAGTGTTCTGAACTTTCTCGACATATATAGTAGATTATTGATAGTCCTATATTGCAAGTGCTTTGAAGCACAGAATCCTAAACCTTGATTCAAGTTATTGATCTCTGAACCATAAACCTTATTCTTTCTGAACCATTGATTATTGAATACCCGAATACAAACCACAGATATACGATACTACTCCACAAATACATACAAACTAAATACCAACCACTGAATCAGATTGCTTACATACTCAAACCAATGTACCATATGCTTTGAAAGACCAAATCCTTATAACCTTGAAACTTTGATTCCTTTGTTATCCAATTCTTCCATTACCTGATAGCCATTCTTTGAAAATACCTTATTCTTCCTGGTGAAGATTGAAACCATCTCATTATTCGACATCCTATGTTGCTTATGATTTTGTTTATTGCTTTACATTGTTTAATCTGTTATTATGTTAGAATTGGATTGTTTTATAAAATTATGGATCAGATTCGTGGTCAGACCAGATTGGTGGTCAAGTTAGGCCAATTTGTGCCTTGGATCCAGTAATTAGAGCAGAGCTGTGTGCCTTGCTCGGGGTTAGTGCGTGACTGATCAGAAGCCTGACCTTGTTTTTTAAAATGAAAACATAATATCCAATTCTAAATCATTAATCATTGTTCACTTGATACCTTAACTCTTTTCACTTGATGATCATTATTCTCAGTCTTGTCATTGTGACTTGCTAAGCTAGTTAGCTCATTTGTGCGATATTGTTTATGTTCTTTTCCAGTTAAGAAGGAACCAGTTGGTGGCGAGGATCCCCAATCCAGTGCGAGAGCTAGGGGTCAAGGTTGATCAAGTTAAACTAGTTGACAGCTTTTGGAATAGTTTAAGTTTATGAAGTTTGTAATAATGTTTAATATTCAGTTGTAAGTTTGAATAGTTGGGATTTAGGCATTTGTAATATAAGTGTGTGTGTGTGGCTTGTGTGCATACTTTAACCTGTTACGATCCGTGGTAGTTGGTAAGTAGGGTCACTGCATATTATTATTATCTTTAATATTATTGTAAGCATGTTATAATTAAGGTGTGTGTGTGTGTTTGGACCCCAAACTTCTGACCCGGGTTTGGAGGGTGCCACATGTTTGGTATCAGAGCCACAGGTTAAAAGTCACTAACACAAGCCTAGGTTGACGGGAATGGGTAGAGGGTTAGGATTAAAAGTAAGAAGTAGAAAAAAAAATAATTCGCGTTGTGGTTCGAGATTCTTGTATTGCGATATGATTTCAGATAGCAGCGATGGCCGACTCTTTCATCCCCGTACCAGCTGATCACTCAGAGCCGTCAGTTGGAGGACCATCTTCAGATCCATGTCCTGTTATTCCACCAGTGTTGGCTATTTTACCTCCACCTGTGTTGCAGCCCGTACCACTGCAGGCCATTCTACCCCCAAGCATGAGACCATCTATCAGAGGACCCCCACCAGCTGATTCAAGTTCCACTGGGCATTCAATTGCGGGTGCCCCATTCCAGTCTACATTGCATCCTGTTCCTTATTACCGGTATGAGGCTCTTCTATTGGAGCGTGATTCCTTGTTGGCATAGATCCGAGAGCTGCAGCATATCATCAGGACTACAGATGTTAATCGTGGTGTGAGGGAGTTTTGAGAGGAGATCCATGTGACACGCAGGATTCTTGAGGCTAGGCTACATGGAGCTACATTACCTGGCCGAGGCCCTGATGCATTTATGGGCTGGGCTAGTGAGGTGATGGAGGATCTTGAGAGGCTAGGCGGACCAGAGTTTCCTTGGAGTTAGATCCAGAGATGGATATGTTGATCATTGTTGTTGTGGTTGTTTAGTATGTACAGTAGTGTGTATGTATCAGTAGACTTTTGGGTTGTATTTATAGATTAGATCTGCTGACTAGTGAGCAGGTTTGTTGTACCCTTTTGCTTTTACTTCCGAAGCATTTTAACGCCTGTACTACCTAAAACTATTGATCTATATATATATATATCAGTACCTTTTTCCTTTCCAGCATTGTCATTTACATTACTGCACATATTTTACTTTACTTTATTTATTACACCAGTTATACCCCTGTGATACCATATACCCTGTCCCCTTAACTGTTTATATTTTGTAAAGAAGCATGCAATTTACTTAGTTCAATTGTTACAACTGTTTTCAAAAAGAGATATTTCTATTTTACAAAACTTTTCTTTTATGCAAAGGATTTGATTTAAAGACTAAATAAGTTATTTGATTTTTCACAGAAAATGCCTCCCAGAAGAAATACCCGCACCAATACCCAGAATGAAGAAACCACCAACAACAATGACAACCAAGATGATACCAACCAGAATGCAAACCCAGGACTTATAGACCCAGCAATAGCCCAAATTCTTCAAATCTTGGCTCAACAAATAGTTCACCTGACACAACAGCAACAAAGACAAACCAATCCCCAGGTAACTTTCAAAACTTTTCAGGCGACAAACCCACCAGAATTCAAGGGTTCCGTAGATCCGATTGAAGTGAATGTTTGGTTAAAGGAAATAGAGAAGTCGTTTGCTTTAGTTAAGGTGAAGGAAGAACAGATGGTGGAGTTTGTAAGTTATTATTTGAAGAATGAGGCCACCTATTGGTGGGAGACTGTGAAGATATTGGAAGGTACAAAAGTTATTACTTGGGAGATGTTCAAAGAATTGTTTTTAGAAAAGTATTTTCCCCAGTTTGTTCAGGATCAAATGGAGCTGAAGTTTTTAGAGCTAAAGCAAGGAAATATGTCGGTAGCTGATTATGAAAGTAAGTTTGAAGAATTATCAAGGTATGTGCCATCATATGTAGATACTGACAGGAAGAAGGCCAAGAGATTCCAGCAAGGTCTGAAGCAATGGATAAGAGGGAAGGTAGCCATATTTGAATTGGATACCTACGCATGAGTTGTACAGAAGGCCATGATTGCAGAAAAACTGAGAGTGAGATGTCATAGAAAAAAAAAGGAAAGTAAGAAGAGGAAGTTTGAAGAGAATGAAGGACAGTCACAACCAGGGAAGTTTCCAAATTTTAAGAAGGGCAAGTTTCAGCTAGGGAGAAATTTTAATTAAAAGAAGCAAAATGCAGGCGATGGAGGCCAGGGTAACCGTCCAGTCAATGTGAATCAGCCGAATCAGTTGAGGTTAACTTTTCCCGATTGTCAGGTATGTGGGAAGAAGCATGGAGGAGTTTGTAATAAGTTGAACGTGGTTTGTTTCAAATGTAATCAGAAAGGGCACTATTCGAGGGAGTGCCACAATCATCCAGCGAGAGAACTAGTTAACAAGGATTAGCCTACTCGAAATCCAGCGGTTAAGGTTCCAGCTATTGGATTTATATGCTTTAAATGTGGGAAGCCAGGACATATAGCCAGGGATTGCAAGACACCAGCCCCAGTCAGTAATGCATTGAGAATTATGGGATCCACTCCAGCAGTAAATGAGACTCCAAGGGCTAGAGTTTTTGATATGTCTGTGAAGGACGCTATCCAGGATACTGATGTCATGGCAGGTATGCTTAATGTGAATTCTTTATGTGCCAAAGTATTAATAGATTCGGGAGCAACTCGATCGTTTATTTCTCAAGATTTTGTTAGTAAGTTAAATTGTCCAGTTGAGTATTTAAATCAAATAATGACTGTGGAATTAGCAAATCAAGAACGTGTATCTGTTAATCAAGTTTGTGGGAATTGTGAGATTGAGATTTCTGGTAATAAGTTTTGTGTAGATTTGATACCATTTAAGCTAGGAGAGTTTGACGTTATTTTAGGAATGGATTGGTTATCTAAGCACGATGCCCATATAGATTGTCGAAATAAGAAGGTAATGGTAAAGACGCCAGATGAGAGGATAGTAACGTTTAAGGGCCAGAAGCAAGTAAAGAAGTTTTTAACGATGATTCAAGCTAAAAAGTTACTACGGCAAGGTTGCGAGCATTTTGTTGCTTATGTGATTAATAGAATTCAGGAGCCAGCAAAACTTGAAGATATTCCAGTAGTTAATGAATTTCCAGACGTGTTTCCTGATGAGTTACCAGGACTTCCTCTAGACAGAGAAATTGAGTTTGCGATCGACCTAGCACCTGGAACGGAACCAGTATCCAAGGCCCCGTACAGAATGGCGCTCGTTGAGATGAAGGAACTAGCAAAGCAATTGTTAGAGTTGTTAGAGAAAGGAGTAATCAGACCCAGTGTATCCTTGTGGGGTGCACCGGTGCTATTTGTCAAAAAGAAGGATGTAAGCATGATACTGTGCATCGATTATCGGGAGCTCAACAAGCTTACAAATAAGAACAAGTATCCGTTACCCAGAATTGATGATTTGTTTGACCAGTTGAAAGGAGCCAAGTACTTCTCCAAGATCGATTTGAGATCAGGATATCACCAACTAAAGATTAAGCTAGAGAATATACCAAAGACAGCTTTGAGGATAAGGTATGGACATTATGAATTTTTAGTGATGTCTTTTGGATTAACCAATGCCCCGTCATCACTCATGGACCTGATGAACATAATTTTCAAGGAATACTTGGACACGTTTGTTATTGTGTTTATAGATGATATTTTGATTTATTCAGAGACAGAAGAGGATCATGCAGAACATCTGAGGACAACTTTGAAGATTTTAAGGAAAAAAAAGTTATATGCTAAATTCTTGAAGTGTGAGTTTTGGTTACAGGAAGTCCAGTTCTTAGGACACATAGTCAGTAATAAAGGGATCAAAGTGGACCCAGTGAAGATTGAAGCAATTACAAATTGGGAAAGACCGAGAACACCAACAGAGGTAGGAAGTTTCTTGGGATTAGCGGGATATTATCGCCGATTTGTTCAAAATTTCTCAAGGATTGCAAAACCATTGATGAAGCTTACACGGAAGAATGAAAAATTTATAGGGAATAATAAATGTGAAGAAAGTTTTCAGGAATTGAAGCAAAGATTAATCACAGAACCTATTTTGTCACTTCCACACGATCAAGGGAATTTCATAATCTATAGCGATGCTTCTCATAAAGGAATCGGATGCTTTCTGATATAGCACGATAAGGTTATTGCGTATGTGTCAAGGAAATTGAAACCACACGAACAGAAGTATTCTACTCATGATTTGGAGCTAGCAACCATAGTATTCGCTTTGAAGATTTGGAGACATTATCTATATGGAGAGAAATGCGAGATTTATACGGATCACAAAAGCTTGAAGTACATATTCACACAGAAGGAGCTTAATATGAGACAGAGAAGATGGTTAGAGTTGATTAAGGATTATGATTGCACGATTAACTATCATCCCGGTAAAGCAAATGTTGCAGTGGATGCGTTAAGTCGGAAAGAAAAGTTGAATGTGTTATCAGTAACCGAAGAGATATACAAGGAATTTCAGAAATTGGAATTGGAAATCAGAGTATGCAAGTCTGATGAAGCAAAAGCGTATAGTATGACTTTCCAGCCAGAGTTGTTAGAAAAGATAAGGAAGTGTCAAGCAGAGATAATGGATCAGGACATTAATCGTTTGGTAGGAGAGGAATTGTGCACGCAAAAGGACGATCAAGGTATTCTTAGGTTTTCTTCTAGAATTTGGATTCCACTAGTAACGGAGTTGAAGAATGAAATTTTACTGGAAGCTCATAATTCAAGGTATTCAATCCATCCAGGAAGTACCGAGATGTACATAGATTTAAAGGAAAATTATTGGTGGCCCGATATGAAGAGGGAAATTCCAGAATGGGTTAGCAGATGTTATATATATCAGAAAGTTAAAGCAGAGCATCAGAGACCAAGTGGATTGTTGCAACCATTAGAGATTCCAGAGTGGAAGTGGGAGCATATTGCCATGGATTTTATAGTCGGATTACCAAGAACAAAAGGGTTATAGTGGACAGACTTACCAAGTCAGCTCATTTTATGCCTATAAATGAAAGATTTACATTAGACAAATTCGTCCATATGTACCTGAAAGAAATCGTAGTTCATCATGGAGTCCCCGTGTCTATCGTATCCGATCGAGATCCGAGATTTAATTTAAGATTTTGGAAGATTTTTCAAGAATGTTTGGGAACGAGACTGAATATGAGTACGGCTTACCATCCACAGACGGACGGCCAAAGCGAAAGAACAATCCAGAAAATTAAAGACATGTTACGTGTTTGTGCTATTGATTTCAAAGGAAGTTGGGACGAGCATTTACCCTTGGTAGAATTTGCTTACAATAACAGTTATCATGCCAGTATTGGGATGCCCCCTTATGAAGCTCTTTATGGACGCAAATGTCGATCTCCTATATATTGGGATGAAGTAGGAGAACACAAAATACTTGGACCTGAATTAGTGCAACAGACGAAGGAAGTTGTTGAAGTTATCTAGAAGTGATTGATAGCAGCACAAGACCGTCAAAGAAAGTATGCAGATCAATCAAGGAAAGATATGGAATTCGAAGAAGGAAATCTGGTATTACTGAAAGTATCACCGTGGAAAGGATTGACAAGATTCGGGAAGAAAGGAAAACTAAGCCCTAGATATGTCGGACCTTTTGAGATTCTAAAGCATGTTGGAAAAGTAGCTTACGAGTTGGCGTTACCTCCGCATATGGAACACATTCACAATGTTTTTCACGTATCGATGCTTAAGAAGTATAATCCAGACTCCAGGAATGTAATCGAATATGAGCCAGTAGAACTTCAAACAGATTTATTATATGTAGAGAGACTGATAGAGAATCAAGAAGAAATACATAAAGTGTTAAGAAATAAAGTGGTAAAATTAGTAAGAGTACTATGGCGAAACCCAAAGGTTGAAGAGTCAACCTGGGAGTTAGAAAGTGATATGAGAGAAAAGTACCCTCATTTGTTTTCTTAGGAGATTCTGAGGACATAATCCTTTTAAAGGGGGAAGGATGTAATATCTGGAATATATCGTGTAATTATTTTACAAATAAATAAATATTATGCATGTTCCGTATTTATTCTAGAAGTATTTGTTACGTGGTATATGTGTTTGGATGTTTAAAAATAATATAGATTGAGTATTTTAATTTTTATATGTCCAAAATAAAATATAGATAATTGTCATATCTTCCTATTTATTTTTATATTGATTTATGATTTTATAGGAAATTTATGGATTTTATAAATTATTTTTCCGAGTAATTATACACTATTTTATATTATCGGGAACCAGCCGACTTCACTCGTTTTTACGTTTTTATAACCCGAAACTCTTCCTGAGAAATCCTTACTAACCTAATTGCAATATTCCGAGCATTTTCTATGTTTTGACTTTTTCGATCCGGCGTACGGTTTGTCCTGTGCGGGTCCCAGCACAATATTTTTGATAATTATTCATTTCAGTAAATCAATAAAACTCATATTTTTGATAAACGGGATCTTTTTATTAAACTATTATAATTATCACCTCGTAATACATGTAACCAGACGCTGAGACCAAGACCACAATACAAATTATACTGATTTGGATAATTATCCAGAAAACCGATACCGTTTGGATTCGTTTTTATAAATAAACATACTATCTTATATCCGGAATGATCCAACGGGTTACTAATTTTCCGTAATTATAAATAGCCTTTACCGTATTTTATTTCGTACCAAAAATCATTTGCAAACAGTAATTATATAATTTTACAGAGAAAATACTTATATTCATATAACCTTTCAAGAATCAAACTGCAAATCGGAGATGTTATTGATCTTTGTTTGGAAAGCTCGAGTAACCAAATCGAAGGGTTTAAGGAGTACTATCAGAATCTGTGCTTCATATCACTACATAATCAAAGGTTTATTTTCTATAATTTTTATTAATTTTGAATTATTTTGATTAAAAATATGAATTTTTGTACGAATGATTGTTTGAATGATTTGATGTTTGCATGTGCTAGAGCTTGTTTTCCTGATGATTTTGATATGTCATATGACTGATTTGGAGTTCAATAACATGTTCAAAATTGAGTTTGATTTTCAAATTTTGAAATTAGGGTTTATAACCCGTATGAATGTTCTTAATTGAAATTTAGGGCTTTTTGTTCCAGGGGTTATTACATGTTCTAGATGGGTGGGTTTTGTTCCCCTTGAAATTTGCAATCGATTGGTATATAGTATGTTAACAGACGGTCCCTGGTTTGAAGGGAGTTGTGTTTTGAAGTTTCTTCGAGTTCGCCGGAAACCGGCGAACTTCTCGGCCAATTTCCGGCCAACTCAGGGATTATCAGAATGATTTGATTACATGGTTGTGTTCCTTGTGAATTGTAGTTGTTATCTGGAGGTGATGGTGGGGTGAGGACACCGGAATCGTCTTCTCTGGCGAACCCCGATTTTTTCCGGCGAATCCGTGTAAAATTGCAGTTTAGTACCTGTAGTTTTAAGAACGATGTAGTTTGGTCCCTATAGTTTGTAAGTTTTGCAAATAAGGGATTCCTGTTTATAAATTATTTAAAAATTATATTTCCTATTTATTTTAATTATAAAAACTTGTTTTTAATTACTGAAAATTTCAAAAATTATTATTTTAATTCCAAAAATTATTTTTAATTCAAAAATAAATCTGAATTAATTAATTAATTAATTTTAGTTAATAATTAATTGATTAATTGGTCAATTAATTTCGAAAATTAATTGATTAATTGATTTAATTAATTATTTAATTAGATTTAATTATTTATAAATGATTTAAAATTCGGAAAAAAAAATTTCGAGTTTTAAAATATTATTTTAAATTGTTTTCAAGGCTCGATAATTATTATAAAATTATTTTGAAGCCAAATTTGGCCAACCGAACCTTGTTTATTGTTTTAAAATTTACCAAACGACCCGTTTTAATTCCGAAAAATATTTTAAAAATCATATTAAATACCCGAAAGCCTATTTATGACCTGAGACTTCTTTATAAATGGAATGTCATTGATTGTTTGACATGTTACGTGTTATATGTGACTTGTTGTTTGACTGTCGGTCTATATGTTCAGTGTTTACTTGTTTTTAGCGTAACTTTCAATCCGTTAGTCGGATTTGGGTAAAACGAAAGGTAGATAGAAGTGTATACCGAATAGAATCATATGAGTTGAGTATTGATAGATGCTTATGATATGTGAGCAGAGGAGGCACAACTTAGGAAAGGAAAGTAAATAGTCGATGAGTAAGACGGTTGTGATTGGAAGTTAGTGAAGTATAGCAAGCTAGTACCAGGCAAGTGTTCTGAACTTTCTCGAGATATATAGTAGATTATTGATAGTCCTATATTGCAAGTGCTTTGAAGTACTGAACCCTAAACCTTGATTCCAGTTATTGATCTCTGAGCCGTAAACCTTATTCTTTCTGAACCATTGATTGTTGAATACCCGAATACAAACCACATATATACGATACTACTCCACAAATACATACAAACTAAATACCAACCACTGAATCAGATTGCTTACATATTCAAACCATTGTACCATATTCTTCGAAAGACCAAATCCTTATAACCTTGAAACTTTGATTCCTTTGTTATCCAATTCTTTCATTACCTGACAGCCATTCTTTGAAATTGCCTTATTATTCCTGGTGAAGATTGAAACCATATCATTATTGGATATCCTATATTGCTTATGATTTTGTTTATTGCTTTACATTGTTTACTCTGTTATTATGTTAGAATTGGATTGTTTTATAAAATTATGGACTAGATTCGTGGTCAGACCAAATTGGTGGTCAAGTTAGGCCAATGTGTGCCTTGGATCCAGTAATTAGAGTAGAGTTGTGTGCCTTGCTCGGGGTTAGTGCGTGACTGATCAGCAACCTAACCTTGGTTTTTAAAATGAAAACATAATATCCAATTCTAAATTATTAATCATTGTTCACTTGATACCTTAACTCTTTTCACTTGATGATCATTATTCTCAGTCTTGTCATTCTGACTTGCTGAGCTAGTTAGCTCATTTGTGCGATATTGTTTATGTTCTTTTCCAGTTAAGAAGGAACTAGTTGGTAGCGAGGATCCCCAATCCAGTGCGAGAGCTAGGGGTCCAGGTTGATTGAGTTAAACTAGCTGACAGCTTTTAGAATAGTTTAAGTTTATGAAGTTTGTAATAATGTTTGATATTCAGTTGTAAGTTTGAATAGTTGGGATTTGGTCGTTTGTAATATAAGTGTGTGTGTGTGGCTTGTGTGCATACTTTAACCTGTTTCGATCCATGGTAGTTGGTAAGTAGGGTCACTGCATATTATTATTATCTTTAATATTGTTATAAGCAGGTTATAATTAAGGTGTGTCTGTGTGGACCCCAAACTTCTAACCCGGGTTTGGAAAGCGCCACAGGTTTGGTATTAGAGCCACAGGTTAAAAGTCACTAACACAATCCTAGGTTGACGGGAATGGGTAGAGGGTTAGGATTAGAAGTAAGAAGTAAAAAAAAAATAATAATACGTCGAGAGGTTGAGTGTGACGGTATAACAGGTATTAGTATAATTCGTGTTATGGTTCGAGATTCTTATATTGCGATATGATTTCAGATAGCAGCGATGGCCGACTCTTTCATCCCCGTACCAGCTGTCAATTTCTTGGAAACAAGCTTGTGTCCTGGTTCAGTAAAAAGCAAAATTTAGTTTCTAATTCTACAGCTGAAGCTGAATATATTGATGCTGGCAGTTGCTGTGCACAAATTTTGTGGATGAGAAACCAATTGCTAGACTATGGTCTGCAAGTGGAAATGATTCCTATTTTCTGTGATAACACAAGTACAATTGCCCTCACTGAAAATCCAGTACAACATTCAAGAACAAAGTACATAGACATCAAGTACCACTTCATAAGGAAACATGTAATGAATGGTACTATGGAACTACATTTTATTCCAAGTGAAAAGTAGCTTGCAGATATATTTACCAAGCCACTGGATGAATCCACCTTTTCAAGGTTGGTAAGTGAGTTAGGTATGCTTAATTACCCGTGAATCTTTTCAGATAATTTGCAAGTTGTGATGCAGCCAGAAATTTAATTAATTTTTTAGTCTTGGATGAAATTTTGGCTAAGTCAAAATTTACATCTCGACGGATGATCATTGTCCATCGAGTTTGATCATCCGTCGGTATACAATTTGTTAATAAAATCAATTATTTTTCTGGAATATTTTATGTCTCGACGGATAACTGATTTATCCCCATCCGTCGAATTATCTTATTCTTAGCCGTTGATTCTCTAAACATTATCCATCGAGTATACTTACAGTTTGTAAGCATAACACGACGGATAATTGATGGTATTTTTACAGTTTATTTTTAAACGGCTATTTTGGGCAATTCTTATTGGTTACTTTATTTTACTTTATTATTTTTGACAGTTATTTTTGAGATAGTATAAAAGCATAATTCATTTTCATTTCTTTTCTTTTATCATTCTCAAATCATCTGCTCTAACTTCTCTTTTTCTTAAAGCAATTATCATCTCTCTCTCTCTGTATTTTTCACTCTCTAACAATGGCACCAGTCGTCAAGATCATGTCTCAAACTGGATTTATCTATGAGAAGAACAACTTCACGGCTCTAGTGAACAAGGGGATTCAGCAGTCTGGCGACTACCACAAAATGATGGATTTTGTGAAGAACTGCAAACTCAACTATGCCATGCTGGAATCGCCCACCATTTACTGTGAGGTTGTTGAAGAAATGTGGACGACTGCAATATACAACTCAACTGATAAGACTATCACTTTCTCTATTAAAGGTAAGGAATTATGTGTTAATAGTGATATTGTTAAAGCATGCTTCAAGTTTCCTGATAATATTGTCACTACTCCACACACAGACAATGATATTGTTAATATGCTTAATTCCATGGGCTATGCACTCTCTACTTCTAAATTAAGTGAAATTATGAGGTTGGGTCTTAGGAAGGAATGGAGTTATCCGTGTGATGTAGTTACTAAGGTATTTTATGATAAAATTAGCAATTTTGATTCAGTTAATATCTCTATGGTCAACATGTTGTACATGCTAGTAACTGATAAATTTTTTAACTTTAGTGATCTTGTCATATTTGAGTTGGGGTTTACGTTAGGGGAGCTAAATAAGAGGGGTAAAAATATTTACTATGCTAGATTTTTAATGATGCGTGCTAACCACCTCTATGAGGATATTGTGCTTGAGAACCCAACCAATAATTTAGATTGTTGGGTTCAAGAAAGGAGAATCATTGCAGATTTGAACAGGGAAAACCATCACAAAGAGGTGCCACTCTTCTATTTTCTAGTTATGGAGGTACCTCAGGTAAGTGAGGTAATTTCAACTGTCTCTACTCTTCCAACCTCACAAACTTCTTTGTATTCTAGTGTAGCTATGTCAACTGTGTCATTGACCCAACAGTTGCCTACCCAAGCTACCAAATCCAAAATTTCAAAAACAAACACAAAGAAAGCCCCCTCTGGTGTCTCTCAAAAGATGCCAGTTGTAAAATCCACCAAACCAAAAGAGGGGAGTGTGAAGGTCGGTAAGAAAGGTGAGGGACATGGTGAACATCAAAGAAACCCTAAGAATAAGGTTGGAGAGGTGAGTGTTTCCCGGCCTAGCCACACTGCAGTTTCCCAACAAACTGCAGTGCTTAATAAGGATATAAGCTCATTACTAGTTGCATCCTCCCAAAAGGATGTGACTATTGAACATAGCTCTCAGCCAAGAGCACAGGCCAAAAGGGTAAGGGACACATGCTCACCCCAAACTTACACTAGAAAGAAGAAATCAAAGACCCTTGGGGATGCACAGGGTTCATACACTGTGCAAACTGGTGCTAAAGACACAGTCAATGCACCTTCTCAAAGTCAGGTTGATGTGGCTCCAATAAATGTGGAGTCACAACCAAAATCTCTAACAACTGAAGCACCTGAAACACCAAATTCTCCCACACACTGTTTGGATGTTGACATGATAAACACATCACTTCCAAATTCTCCATATTTAACTCTCTTGGAGAAGCCACAAATCCAAGCAAGTGAGCATCATCTTCTAGATGATCTATTGGCTCACTTGCCATTTCTTTCTGAAACTATTGAGATATCTGTGCCAAAATTTTCATCAATATGCACAGAGTCCACAATAGTTTCCACTCCAAACTCATTCATTTCTACTCACTCGATGGATATTGTTCATCCGTCGAGTAGTGATTGTATCCCGACGGATGTGCCTAACAGCAGTCATCGGTCGGTTAGCCAAATTACTACCTCGATGGATATCTCTTATCCGTCGACTGTCTCTGCCCATCTTAAAATCTCTTCAATTCTTACAAGTGCAGAAGACTTAGTAGTAGTGCAATCACTCCTAGGACTGAGGGAAAGGAGTGAAATGAGTGAGAGTCTGGGTTGCTCCCAGGAAAAAGGAGAGGAAAAGAGTGAACCTATGCAGTCCATTTCTTCAGGACTGGCAAAAGTGAGTGTGAGGAGTCCCACCTTAGATGGTGAAGGTGAGGGTGTGAGGGTGGGGAGCCAAGATGAGACCTTTATGCAACAAAAGAGAGATCGTGAGAGAAATGCAGGTACAGGAGTGATAAGGATGGAAACCATTGCAAGTGAGTCAATGTATGTCAATGACGCAGAAAGGGAAAGGCTATTTCAACAAGAATATCAAGCTGTTATAGATTCTATTTCCCTGGATGCTTAGACATTTACTCACCCTGTAACAGCTTACCAAACTCTAGTTGTACAGGGCAATGAGGAGGCTAAAAGATTGCTGAACTTGGTGCATACTACACAATCTTTACAGAGAGCAAATGATGCAATCACTGCTATGCCTTCCAACATTGGCAGTGATTTTGAACTGGATGAAAACTCCTTTGGGGATGCTGGTGGGGATGATGAGGAAGATAGCATGAGCATAGGGGGGGATGCAGATGTTCCAGCCTGGATGCTAACAAAAGAATGCTCCTACTCATATCTCCAATCAACACTATTCAAGCTAATTTATGACACCCTAGCAGCCATTCAGGCATCTTCAAATGCCAGCACAAAGAAGCTACTCACAGCACATCTTGAAGCACTCCATCTGCATAAAATTCAAGCCCCCCAACACAGTCAGAGTGTGGATGCAATCAAGCAAGAAATTTCTGAAGTAAAGCAGGATGTCATAGAAAGGTTGGATGCTAGACTTCCTACAACCACCATGACTGAAATTGTTCAAAAGTTAAGGAAGGAGGCTGATCTCAATAGGAAAGGTGAGGCCATGGACTCGAGAATATCTGCTGTAGAGAAGTCAATGGCCAAGATACTTAACAATCAAGAAACTCAGACTGCACTACTCCAACAGTTGGTGGCTGCTCAACTCCCTCCCACACAACTTGATGCTAATAAAATGGGGGAGAAAGGCTCAAGTGAGGGGGAGAATCAGCTTAATATTCAAGTTAGCAAAGTAATTGTGCCTACAATTGCTTTCACCAAGCCACCAACTAAAGACATCATTGATCTGATTAATGAAGTAGCAACCACACTGAGAGCAGCTGAGAAGAAGCAGTTAAGCCCAATCAACTGGGAGAAAATTGATGAGGATATTCAAAAGAGGTTTGGGCTAGCAATGAAGCCATAAAAATCAGCCATTCATCACTCTCAAGTCAAGAAAATCTCTGTGAATGATATGAGCATGAATAATCTGGAAAGAGGCCAGCCATCCTGCATCAAATCTCCAAAGGCTGAACTAATCTTGAAGCCAAAGGTGAACTATTCAAAATCCTCTCTAAAGAATCCTTTGGACACAGTGTATAAGACACTAAAGCCTGATGAGAAGAAACTATTGTCAAGATCTATTGCATTCTACAAGGATCCAGCTGATTCAGCATTGAAAAGAAGAATTGCTAAGGTTTTCACGAATGGAAAGAAAATTTGTGTGGTGGCTGGACACCCTCAATTTGTTGAAGCAAAAAGAGAAGAAAAGGCAAGATTGAAGCAAGAAAAGAAGCAAGCTGCTATAGATGCTAAAAAGGTTAAACAAAAAAAGGAGCAAGCTGCTATCTTGGCCAAGCTGCAAGCTGTGAAACCTACACAACAAATTCCTGAACAATCATCTGAAACCATTGAATCTAAGGAACTGAAAATGCAAGAAAAATCACAGCAGAGAAAAAGTTTTAGATATAAACTTCATGCAAAGAAAAAAGTGGACTTTGATAAAAAGGAATTAGAAGATCAGTTTCCCAAAAAGTCTACATCTGCAACAACTAAAACATCCATGCCCTCTGTGACACATGAAGAATTCAAGATAGATCCATCCAAGAATTTTCATGGTGAACCTATCATTCCAAAGGATGAGCCAATAGACTGGGACAGTCTACCAATACCTGAACTCAATCTACCTCACTTAATAAAACCAAAGAAGACAAAGACCAGAGCAGTCAAGAAAGTGAAGCCCTCAACTCTCAAATCCAAGTTCCTAACCAAAGCTCAAACCAAAGTCAACAAGGGAGACATCATGTACATCTGTGACATCAAAGAATTCTCAGATCTAAACCTCTATCTAGATGAACTAGAAGAAATTAGAGGGATTGATACTTACGGGAATCTACCTGAAAGGTTAGTATTCAAGTACAAGGGTGGAAAAATGATAAAATGGCCACTTCACAGGATCCTTCAAGAAAGCCAATCTGTGCTGATAAAGGTTTATTCATCCTTCAAGAAGAACTTTGGATTCAATGTGACAGCTAGAAGACTAGTTCTAAAGAACATTGAAGAACTGAGCAGTATCAGAGCCAAGGATGCACTCCCAAAGACTCTAACTATTCCTTACACTGGAAGTAGAGTGCATCTAAAGCCCCACTGGCTGATGGAATTCATGGATGATAAGGGAGTTAGAAGATTCTTCAGATTAGAAGACCAGTTGAGCATCTCTAGCAATAAGACTCTTTTGGAAATGCAAGGAATGCTAAATCTCTCAGAATATGATGAACTGGAATTTCACAGACAGCTCCAAAATCAGATAGAAGAAAACAACAAAAAGCTTGGAAAGAGATCCAGATCATCAAGGAAATAGATCAATCTGCTCAGGCTAGAGGAGCACCTTAAAAAAGACTATGAGCTAATCTTTGTACACTTTGCCTTGTAAATTTTTCAAGTAATTATAGCAGCACTATTTAGTTTTATCTACTACTTTTTAAATCTGTATTTTTAGAGTGTTTTTTTATCATCAAGTTTCTCTTAATTTATGGCTACAATTCTAGTAGATATAAATTGGGGGAGATTGTTGGGAATATGTTGTGAACTTGATGATTTCATTAAAAAAATACCTTAGTAGATTCAACTTAGTGAATTATTTAGCACTCGACGAATAAGGAATATAGTCCCGACGGATGACTCAATATAGTCCCGACGGATGATGATTTGATATCCATCGAGTGAGTAGATTATGTAACAATAAGTCATGTAACACATTTCTGTAAACACCTTTGTATAAATTCTGTAGTAGCTTATAAATCATGTAGACTGCTAGTAGATGTGTAGAATAGGTTGATTAAATATAAATAGATGATGTCTTGTAATTCTGCACAAATGAAATAGAGTCAAGTGTTAAATGGCTACCCGACGGATGATCAACAAAGCTACCCGACGGATGATCAACAAGGCAATCCGACGGATGATCATGCACCCAACGGATGATCAATTCAAACATCTGTTGACAGTGACAACACAGTCACATGCATCGAGTGTTTGCAAAAGGAATGTGGCAGCCTATTCAACTGGGTTTTTGAGAACAAAGAAGCATTGCCATATCCATGCTATTATGAAGATATTCAAAGATGCTGGAATAGAGTAATGAAGCAGCATAGTATTGGACTTGATAAGTTTTGTTTTATTATCTTGTCTTATTACTGTGTAATCTTGGTCATATATAAACCAAAAGTAGCAGGTAGAACAAGGAGACTAAGCAATATTTTTCTCAGAGAAACAATTGTAAGCTGTATCCTTTAGCATTTCTCTAGAAGTTTAGTTGTTCTTATTTGTAAGAAGCTGTGAGCTATTCAAGCGTCACAGGGTTCTCTCGATATATATATATATATATATATATATATATATATATATATATATATATATATTTGGTGGATACATTCAAATCCACCAGAAAGTTTTAAAGACTTGTATTTTTATTACTTTGTGTTTTGATTCATTTTAATTTATCATTCCGCACTTTGTAAATCAAAACACTCACATATATATTTTGAGTTAGAACATTTTATAATTCAGAAAAAGTTTCAAGAATTCCATTCAACACCCCTTCTGTAATTCTTGTTGCATTGTTAGGGACTAACATCTCCTAACTTGAAAGGTATCAAGTCAATTGAGAAATGATGTCCTGCTATCTTGATATCACATGTTGGACATAATCGATCTACAGGAACCTGATCGTCATTCGTTAATTTTATAATTAACGTCTTGCCCAACCGTTGAATTTAACAGCATATCTTATCAATGAATTCTTGAGAAATAAAAGATCTTGTTGCTCTAGAATCAATCAATACTTGTGCATTAACCGAATTCATAGAAAGCGTACCTGCAATCACACTTAGACTCTGTACATCTTCCTTCATAGTCATATTAAAAGTCCTTGCTCTAAGTTGGTTCTGCTATGGTGGTGGAGGTAATGCCAATACTCTCGGAACATTGGCTTCCATCGCTGGTCCTCTACAATCCCGGGGAACATGTCCTTTCTTCCCAAACTAGAAACACGTAACTTCTATCTTCCCTGCTGGGCATTTATTAGAGTAGTTCCCTTTCTATTTGCACCTGAAGCATGTCACATTTTCCTTATTGCAGACGCCCGTATGTTGCTGACCATATGTTTTGCAGTATGGCAATGGTGGTGTGCCAATTTCCTGCTAGTTTGGAGCTTGAAAACTGATTACCCATTCTCTGATTGCCTTGTCCTGTCCTTTTGAAGTTCATATTTGTCCGAGCTTGAAATCCCGACTTCCTGTTGGAACGATTCTGGAAATTTCCTTGTCCCTTTTCCTTTTGGGACATCTCACTTTGCACTTTAATAATCATTGTTATTCCCTAACAATACAATAAGAATTATAGAAGGGGGGTTGAATGTAATTCTGGCTACTTTTTCAGATTTTAAAATAGTTCTAACTTGATAAATATAATAGTGTTTAATTAGCAGTTGTGCAGAGTAAAGAAAATAATAGAAATGAAAACACTAAGTAATAAAAACAAAAGCTTTTAAAACTTTCTGTTGGATTTGAAAGTATCCACCAGATATATATATCAAATGAGAACCCTATGAAGCTTGAATAGCTCACAGCTGCTTACAAGTTTGAACAACTAAACTATAGAGAAATGCTTATAGGATATAGCTTCATATATTTCTCTGAAAATATATCTGCTTAGTTAATTATTCTACTTGCTACACTTGGTTTATATATCACCAAGTTTATATGACAATAAGACAAGATAATAAAACAAAACATATCTATTCTAACTTCATGCTGCCTCACTACTCTATTCCAGCATCTTTGAATATCTTTAAAATTGCATGGAAATGGTAATGCTTCTTTGTTCTCAAATTCCTGCTTAACAGTCTGCCAAATTCCTTTTACAAACACCCGACGCATGTGACTGTGTTATCACTGTCAACAGCTATTTGAATTTGATCATTCGTCGGGTCTATGCTTGTCATCCGTCGGGAAGCTTTGTTGATCATCCGTCGGGAGTCTTGTTGATTATTCATCGGGTGTCTATTTGTCACTTGACTCCATTTCACTTATACTTACAAGATATCTCATATTTACAGTTAATCAACCTATTCTGCATATCAATCTAGTAGTCAACATGATTTACAGAACCCTAAGCAACCTACTTAACTAATACATGCTATTTGCAGAAATGTGCTGCAGTTCTTATTATTACATAAGCTACTCACTCGATGGATGTTAATCTGTTATCTGTCGGGACTGTAAAGTTTATCCATCGGGACTATATTAGATCATCCATCAAATGCTACAGAATACACTAAGTTCAATCTACTAAGGTGATTTGTTTAACTTATCATCAAGTTCACATCATATTCCGAACAATCTCCCCCAATTTATGTTTACTGGAATTGTAGCCATAAATTAAGAGAAACTTGATGATAACAAATCACCCTAAAGATACAGATTGAAAAGTAGTAGATAAAACTGATAAGTGCTACAATATCTATTAAAAATTGAACAAATCAAAGTGTACAAAGAGTTCTCACAATCATGATGAAGGTGCTCCTCTAGTCTGAGAAGATAAATCTATTTCCTTGATTGTCTGGATTTCTTCCCAAGCCTCTTGTTATTCTCTTCTATTTGATTCTGGAGTTGTCTGTGGAATTCAAGTTCATCAGCTTCAGATAAATCCAAAAATTCTTGCATTTCCAAAATTATCTCATTGCTAGAGATACTCAGTTGATCATCCAGTGTGAAGAATCTTCTAACTCCCTTATCATCCATGAATTCCATCAGCCAATGAGACCTCAAATGCACTTTCTTTCCTGTAAAAGGAATAGGCAGAGTTTTTGGAAGTGCATCTTTGGCTCTATTACTCCTTAGCTCCTCTATTTTCTTTAGGACTATTCTCCTTGCAGTCACATTAAATCCAAAGTTCTTCTTGAAGGATGACTACACCTTTATCAGTACAGATTGGCTTTCTTGAAGAATCCTGTGAAGTGACCATGTGATCTCTTTTCCTCCCTTGTACTTGAACACTAGCCTTTCAGGAAGATGTCTATAAGCATCAATCCCTCTTACTTCTTCCAATTCTTCCAAGTAGAGGTTTATTTCAGAGAACTCCTTGATATCACAAATGTATAAGAGATCTCCCTTGTTGACTATGGGTTGAGATTTGGTTAAGGTCTTGGATCTAAGAGTCACAGGCTTCACTTTCTTGATTTCTCTAGTCTTTGTTTTCTTTGGCTTATTGAAGATTGGAAAGTTTAGTTCAGGAATTGGCAAACTATCCCAGTCTACTGGCTCATCCTTTGGAAATATGGGCTCACCATGAATATTCCTAGTTGGATCCATCACCTTGAATTCTTCAAATACCACTAAGGGTTTGGATGTCTGAGTTGAAGTTGTAGACTTTTTGCGAATGTAGTCTTTTGGAGGGAAGCTTGTATCTTAATCTTCTTTTCTGTTTGCATTTTCTGATCTTGAGGTTCAGCAATCACAGATGGTTGTGCAGAAATCTCAGTTGTAGTCTTCACAGCTTGAAGTTTGGCCAAGATAGCAGCTTACTCCTTCTTTTGTTTGAGTTTCTTAGCATCTAAGGCAGCTTGCTTCTTTTCTTGCTTGATTCTTTCCTTCTCTTCCTTTTTAGCTTCTACAAACTAAGGGTGTCCAGCCACCACACAGATTTCCTTACCATTTCTGTAGATCTTGGCAATCCTTCTTTTAAGTGCTGAATCAGCTGGATCTTTAAAAAATGCAATTGACCTAGTCAACAGCTTCTTTTCATCTGGCCTAGGTGTTTCATACGCAGTATCCATAGGATTTTTGTCAGAAAACTTTGAGTAGTTTCTTTTAGGCTTCAATACCAGATTTGCCTTTGGAGACTTTATGCAAGAAGTTTGACCATTTTTCAGATAATTCAAACTCATTTCATTAACAGAATTCTGCTTGACTTGAGATTGATGATTAAAGATTTTGTCTTGTTTCTGAATTGGCCAAATTTCTGTTGAATTTTCTGCATCTATTTTCCTCCATTTTTCTTTTAGTTCCTTCTCAGCTGCTGCTACATCAATATTTAGCAGTTTGTCATTTGATTCCAGTTTTGTTGCTGCCAGATTGATGATGTCAATGTTGTCTATGGCTGGTGGCTTAGTGAAAGCAATTGTTGGCACGATTACTTTGCTGACTTAAATGTTGAGCTGTTTCTCCCCCTCACTTGATGAACCTGTCTCCCCCTTTTTGTTAGCATCAAGTTGTTGAGTGGAAGGGAGTTGAGCAACCACCAATTGTAGGAGCAGAGCAGTCTGAGTTTCCTGATTAGCAAGTATCTTGGCCATTGACTTCTCCACATCAGATAATCTAGAGTCCATGGCCTCAACCTTTCTATTTAGATCAGCTTCCTTCCTCAGTTTCTGAGCTATCTCAGTCATGGTGGTTCCAGGAAGTCTAGCATCCAACCTTGCTATGAAATCTTGTTTTACTTCAGAAACTTCTTGCTTTATTTCATCAACACTTTGACTGTGTTGGAGAGCTTGAATCTTGTGCAACTGTAGAGCTTCAATATGTGTTGTAAGTAATCTCTTTGTGCTGGCATTTGTGGATGCTTGAATGGTTATTTGGGTGTCATGAATGAGCTTGAATAATGTGGATTGGAGATGTGAGTATGAACATTCTTTGGTTAGCATCCAAGAAGGAATGTCTACATCTCCCCCTATGCTCATATTGTCTTCCTCATCATCCCCACCAGCATCCCCAAAAGTGTCTTCAGCCAGTTCAAAATCACTGCCAGTATTGTATGGCATAGCAGTGATTGCATCCTTTGCTCTTTGTAGAGAAGTAGTTGTGTGCACTAGATTGAACATCTTTTCAGCCTCCTCATTACCCTGTACAGCTAGAGTTTAATAAGCTGTAACAGGATGAGTAAATGTCTCAGCATCTAGGGAGATATAATCTATGATAGCTTGATATTCTTGCTGAAATAGTCTCTTCCTTTCGGCATCACTGACATTTATTGACTCACTAGCAATGGTGTCCACCCTTATCACTCCTGTACCTGCATTTCTCTCATAATCTCTTTTTTGTTGCTTCAAGGGCTCCCCTTGGCTTCCCACCCTCACACCCTCACCTTCATCGTCTAAGGTGGGACTCCTCTCATTCACTTTTTCCACACCTGAAGAAATGGTATGCATTGGTTCACTCATTTTCTCTCCTTTTGCCTGGGAGCAACCCAGCCTCTCACTCAATTCACTCCCTGCCCTCAGTCCTAAGAGTGATTGTACTATTACTAAGTCATCTGCACTTGTGACAATTGTAGGAATTTGAAGTTCTGTAGAGACTCCCGACAGATGAGGAATATCCATCGGGATAGTAATTTGGCTAGCCGACGGATGACTGCTGTTAGGCACATCCGTCTGGATACAATCACTACTCGATGAATGAACAATATCCATCGGGATAGAAGAAATGAATGAGCATGAAGTGGAGACTATTATAGACTCTGTGCAGATTGATGAAAATTTAGGTACATATGTCTTAACAGACTCGGAAAGAATTGGCAAGTGAGCCAACAAATCATCTAAAAGATGATGCTCACTTGCTTGGATTTTTGGCTTCTCCAATAGAGTTAAAGATGGAGAATTTGAAAGTGATGTATGAATCATGTCTACATCCAGTGAGTGTGTGGGTGAATTTGGTGTCTCAGGTGTTTCAATTATTAATGATTTTGGCTATAACTTCACATTTATTGGAGCCACATCAATATGACTTTGAGAAGGTGCAGTGACTGTGTCTTTAGCACCAGTTTGCACTATGTGTGTTCCCTGTGCACCCCCAAGGGTTTTAGATCTTTTCTTTCTGGCATAAGTATGTGGTGAACTTGTGTCCCTAGCCTTCTTGGTCTGTACTCCTGGTTGGGAGCTTGTTTCAATAGTAACATCCTTTTGGGAGGATGAAACTAGAATTAAGCTGATTTCCTTATTAACAACCACAGTTTGTTGGGAAACTTTGTTGTGGCTAGACTTGGGCACACTAATTTCACCAGCCTTATCCTTAGGGTTTTTTTGATTTTCACCCAGTCCCTCACCTTGCTCACTCTCCTTCACACTCCCCTCCTTGTGTTTAGTAGATTTTGTAACTGATTTCTTTTGAAAGAAACCATAGGGGGCTTTCTTAGATTTGGATTTTGAAATTGTTGTTTTGGTAGCTTGGGTAGGCATCTGTTGGGTCATTGACACAGATGTCATAACTACACTTGAAGGCAAAGAAATGTGTGAGGTTGGAAGAGTGGAGACAGTGGTACTTACCTCACTTACCTGAGGTCCCCCATGATTGGAAAGTATAAGAGGGGCACCTCTTTGTAGTGACTTTCCCTGTTGAGATCAGCAATGATTCTCCTTTCTTGAACCCAACAATTCAGTTTGTTGGTTGGGTTCTCAACAACAATGTTCTCAATAAGATGGTTAGCAAACATCATAAAGAATCTAGCATAATAGACACTTTTACCTCTCTTATTAAGTTCCCCTAACTTATAACCTAACTCAAACATGATCAAGTCACTGAAGTTAAAGTACTTATCAGTAACTAGCATATAAAGCATGTTAAGCCTGGAAATGTTAATGGAATCAAAATTGCTAATTTTACCAAAAAATATCTTAGTCACTACATCACACAGATAGCTCCATTCCTTTCTAAGACCTAGCCTCCTAATCTCACTTAACTTAGAAGTTGAAAGTGCTTAGCTTATAGAATTTAACATATTAACTATATCAGTATCTGTGTGTGGAATAGTAGAAGTGTTATCTGGAATTCTAAAGCATGCTATGATAATGTCACTATTAATGCAAAACTGCTTACTCTTAAGAGTGAAAATTATGGTCTTGTCAGTAGAGATGTACACGACAGTCATCCATATCTCCTCCACAACTTCACAGTAGATTGTGGGTGATTCCAGCATAGGATAACTGAGTTTACAGCTCTTCACAAAGTCCATAATCTTGTGAAAATCTCCAGACTATGGAATCTCCTTGTTCACAAGAGCTACAAAGTTTTTCTTTTCATAGATAAATCCAGATTGAGACATGATTTTGACTACTGGTGCCATTGTTAGAGAATGAGAAATTTGTAGAGAGAATATTTGCTTTAGAGAAGAAAGGAAGTTAGAGCAATTGATTTGAGAATGATAAAAGAATAGAATAAAAATGAATTCTGCTTTTATACTATCTTAGAAATAAACTGTCAAAAAATAATAAAGTTAAATAAAGTAACCAATCAAAATAGCCCACAATAGCCATTTTAAAAATAAACTGTAAAAATTATGTCACTTATCCGTCGTTTTATACTTACAAACTGTAAGTATACCCGATGGATAACGTTCAGAGTTTTAACGGCTAAGATTGAGACAATTCGACGGATGAGAATAAAATAATTATCCGTCTTGTTATAAAATAATCCAGAAAAGTAATTGATTTTTATAAACAAATAATATTTCGATGGATGATCAAACTTGATGGATAATGAGCATTCGTCGGTATGTAAATATTGACTTAGCCAAAATTTCATCCAAAGCAAAAAAATCAATTAAGTTTCTGGCTGCATTATAACTTGTAAAAATATCTGAAATAATTCAAGAATAATTAAACATACCTAACTCACTTATCAACCTTGAAAAGGTGGATTCATTAAGTGGCTTGGTAAATATATCTGCAAGCTACTTTTCACTTGGAACAAAATAAAGTTCAACAGTACCATTCATCACATGTTCCCTAATGAAGTAGTACTTGATGTCTATGTACTTTGTTCTTGAATGCTGCACTGGATTTTTAGTGATGGCAATTGTACTTGTGTTATCACAGAAAATGGGAATTCTATCCACTTGTAGACCATAGTCCAACAATTGGGTTTTCATCCACAAGATCTATGCACAGCAACTACCAGCAGCAATATATTCAACTTCAGCTGTAGAAGTAGAAACTGAATTTTACTTTTTACTGAACCAGGACACACGCTTGTTCCCTAGAAATTGACAGGTTCCTGTTGTACTTTTTCTGTCTATTTTACAACCTGCATAATCTACATCTGAATAACCAGTTAGATCAAAACCAGAATCTCTAGGGTACCAAATGCCAAGTTTTGGTGTTCCCTTGATATATCTGAAAATTCTCTTAATAGCTACTAAGTGAGATTCTCTAGGATCAGCCTGAAATCTAGCACAAAGATAAGTAACAAACATTATCTCCGGCCTACTAATTGTTAAGTACAGAAGTGAGCCAACCATGCCCCTATAGCTTGGGATATCCACATACTTTTCAGTAGTGTTTTAATTCAATCTTAGTTGCAATGGCCATGGGAGTTTTTGCAGATGTGCAATCCATTATATCAAACTTCTTTAAAAGATCCTGAATATATTTAGTCTGACTAATGAATATTCCATCACTAACTTTCTTAACTTGTAAACCAAGAAAGTAAGTTAGTTCTTCCATCATGCTCATTTCATACTTACTTTACATCAATTTGGCAAACTTTTTGCAAAGTTTTTCATCTCTAGAGCCAAATATAATATCATCTACATAGACTTGAACAAGTATACTAGAGCCATTAACATTTCTAAAGAATAAATTTTTATCAACAGTACCTCTTGTGAAGTGATTTTCCAAAAGAAACTTTGATAAAGTGTCATATCAGGCTCTAAGTGCTTGCTTCAGTACATAAAGTGCTTTCAAAAGATAGTAGACATATTCTGGAAAATTTGGGTCTTCAAAATCAGGAGGTTGACTGACATAGACTTCCTCCTCCAAATCTCCATTTAGAAAAGCACTTTTGACATCCATTTGATAGACCTTGAAATTGGCATGAGCAGCATAGGCTAAGAAAATTCGGATGGCTTCAAGTCTTGCAACATGAGCAAAAGTTTCATCAAAATCTATTCCTTCTTGTTGACAGTAGCCCTTAGCAACCAATCTAGCTTTGTTCCTGACCACTATCCAATTTTCATCCATCTTGTTTTTGAATACCCACTTGGTGTCAATTGGATTCTTTCCTTTAGGTTTGGGTACCAGCTTCCATACCTTGTTCCTTTCAAATTGGTTTAGCTCCTCCTGCATAGCTAAAATCCAATTAGGATCCAACAAAGCTTATTCTACCTTTTTTGGTTCTTCCTTAGATAGGAAGCTGCTATATAGACATTCTTTTTGAGTTGCTCTCCTTGTTTAAACTCTAGAAGATGCATCACCAATGATGAGCTCAAAATGGTGATCTTTAGTCCATTTCCTTTGTTGATGTAGATTAGCTCTAGATGAAGAGGCCTCATTGTTGTCTTGATGTGTGACTGAGTTTTGATTATGAGAAACTCCCCCTGAGTTTGTGAATCTTTGATTTGAGAAAGGGGAACTTTCTGTAGGTGATCTATTCTGACTTTTAGCTTCTCTTAATGTTCCGACGGATGATGCACTTTGTGTCCTGATGGATGAAGCTGATTGTCTCCCGACGGATAAGACAGATTATCTCCCGATGGATGAAGCATTTTGTGACTCAGCAGATGTTGAATTATATGCTTCATTAGTTGTAGATTTTTGTGCATTATTCTCATTCACTGTTTATTGATCACTTTCATCATCACTGTCATCACTAACCATCTCCACATTATCAAATTTGAGGCTTTCATGAAAATCTCCATCTTGCAGTCCTTCAATCTTTTTATCATCAAACACAACATGTACTGATTCCATAACAATGTTGGTTCTTATATTGTAGACTCTATATGCCTTTCCCACAACATATCCAACAAAATTCCTTCATCTACTTTAGCATCAAACTTCCCATGTTGATCAGTTTGATTCTTTAAGATATAACATTTGCAGCCAAAGACATGAAAAAAATTTAGAATTGGCTTCATGTTCTTGAACAATTGGTAGAGAGTCATGCACTTTGCTTGATTATCCAAAGAGATATTCTAAGTGTAGCAGTCAGTATTCACAGCTTCACCCCAAAAATATGTTAGTAACTTTGAATCTTCAAGCATTGTCCTTGCAGCCTCAATAAGTGATTTGTTCTTTCTTTCCACAACTCCATTTTGTTATGGAGTTCTTGCTGTAGAAAACTCATGCATAATCCCATTCTCTTCATAAAATGATCTCATCACAGAATTCTTGAACTCAGTTCTATTGTCACTCATGATTCTTCTTACCTTAAAGTCAGGATGATTATTGACTTGCTTTATGTGATTGATGATGATTTCACTAGCTTCATCTTTGGACTTTAGGAAATATGTCCAAGAGAACTTTAAGAAATCATCCACAATTACTAGGAAAAATCTTTTTCTTGAGATGGACAACATATTGACTGGTCCAAACAAATCCATATGTAACAATTGCAAAGGTTCTTCAGTTGTTGAATCAAGCTTCTTCTTGAATGATGCTTTGATCTGCTTTCCTTTTTGGCAGGCATCACACAATCCATCCTTAGTAAACTCCACTTGAGGGATACCTCTAACCAGTTCTTTCTTGACAAGCTCATTCATGGTGTTGAAGTTTAGATGGGACAATTTCTTGTGCCATAGCCAACATTCATCTTGACTTGCTTTATTGAGAAGACAAGTGACAGATTCTGTATTTGATGAGTTGAAGTCTGCTAGATACACATTCCCTTTTCTCACTCCAGTGAGAACCACTTTGTTGCTCTTTTTGTTTGCACAACAAAGGCTTCTGAATTGAAGGTTACTGAGTTGCCCTTATCACAAAGCTGGCTGATACTCAACACATTATGCTTGAGACCATCCATTAGGGCAAATTCTTCAATGATGACATTGTCTTTTGAAATCAAGCCATATCCCACAATATATCCCTTGCTGTCATCTCCAAAAGTAATACTTGGGCCATCTCTTTCCTTGAACTCAGTGAGCAGGTTAAAATCTCCAGTCATGTGCCTTGAGCAACCACTATCCAGATACCAAAGATTCTTTATGTTTCCCTGCACACATCAAAATCAAATCAAGTTAATTTTGGTACCCAAGTTTCCTTGGGTCCTGCCTTGTTAGCTTTCTTCTTTGATTTCTTAGGTTTGATCTCATTTGACTTGGGGATTTCTGATTCATCCTTAGTCATTTGTGTTGGACCTTTGAAACTAGTCATTAGAACAGAATTTTCATGCACATTTTGATTAACAGGGAAAGGCATGCTATTTGCAAGCATGTTATTCCAGTAAGGCATGCTAAATGGAATTTGAGGCATAATAAATGCAGCATAATAAGGATTAGGTGCAAATGGCATTTAGCAAATTGTGCATTCATGTTCTGAGCAGACATAACATTCATAGGCATGGTAGGCATGACAGTCATGTTGGGAAAAGAAGAGGGTGTAGACACGGGAGTGGGCATAGCAAGTTTGCAACTAATAGACAGATGATTAACACTACCATACTTAACACATATTTTTCTTGGTGCATATTTATCAGGTGTGTAGTTGTAATGTCTGTTAATTCCTACTTTCCCATTTCTATTATTTTTCTTTTTAGCTTCTGTTTTAACCTCAATTATTTCTAATCTGTCATTCAATTTCTTGACAGACAGATGACCAAAATTAACTTTCTTTTCCTTCCTAACTTGACTTTATTCTCCTGGAATAAAGTTCTTAGAAACTGATCCATATTTCTCATTCAACTTAGCTAGCTTAGCCTTGCTAATATGTTTACTCACAGCCGATGGATGTGGCTCCTTATCACTTGATGGATAATCTTCTTTATTATCCAATGGATGATTTTCATCATCCGTCGAGTCCACATCTGTCAACAATCCTTCAACCAAATTGGATTCAAGCTTCTCTTTACTCTTCTTCCAGGCTGCATCACAAAAGGACTCAATACCTTAAACTTTAGTGATTTGAGCATGAACATCTCTGGATGATTTCCATGCATTGATCACTTTATGTTCTTGTTCAAGCTGCTTCTTTAAAATCTCTTATTTCTTCAAGGACTCGGTTAATTCATCCTTAGCAATTTTACACTCAATTTTCAATTTCTCAAATTTAATAAACTAAGACTCTTGCACATTATTACTCTCACTTAAAAACAAGTTATTTTCTTTAATTTTAGCATTTTCCTTAGTGAGGGACTTAAGAGTAACACGCAGGTGATATAATTCTGTGGACATGTCATTTATTATATCATTACACTCAGCTTTAGATATATATGCTAGGTTAGTGGTGATTACATGATTTCTTGAAGAACTTGTTTCTGTTTCATCAGATTTGGCCATTAGGGCTAGATTGACATAGTTTGTTTCTTCAGCCTCATCCAATCCATCTTCAGCCCAATCATTCTCCTGTGTGATAAAAGCCCTTTCCTTTTATTTGAGCAACTCAAAGTATTTCTGTTAATAATCAACAGGCTCAAACTTCTTTTTGCTAGAATCAAACTTTCTACATTCACTAGCAAAATGCCCTGCCAAGCCACATTTGAAACATTTGAATTTGGATTTATCCACCATGTTTCTATTTGGCTTGGCTGATTCAAAATTATTTTTGAATTTGAGCTTAACAAATCTTCTGGATAGGAATGCTAGATGTTCATTAATATCATCCATGTCATCTTGGCTCAAGTGATCTTCATTTTCAGCTACCAGCCCTTTACCCTTGCTTTCACAGACCTTTGATGTAGACTCAACAGCTTCTATCTTCATCTCTTTCTCCTTCTCTAACTCAGCAACCAGTGCTATGGACCCTCCTTTCTTCATCCTCTCATCTTGCTCTATTTCAAGCTCATAAGTTTTCAGGATGCAATACAGTCTCTCCAAGGTGAACTCCTTGTAATCCTGTGAATTTTCCAGTGAGACTATCATTGGCTTCCACTCCTTTGGAAGAGATCTAAGGAACTTGAGGTTAGAGTCTTTTGTTTGATAGACTCTTCCATGCAACTTTAGAGAATTTGGTAGCTTTTAAAATCTACTAAAAATATCAGTGAGAGACTCACTTTCTTCACAGTGGAAATGCTCATATTGCTAAATCAGTAGCCGCATCTTGTTCTCCCTTGCTCACTACCATCACAAATAATTTGGATTGTGTCCCAAACCTCTTTGGTTGTTTAACAGTTAATGATGTTATCAAACATATCACCATCAACTCCATTGAACAATATGTTCATGGCCTTCTTATCTTTCCTGACTTGCTCAATATCAGGGTCTGACCATTTATGCCTAGGTTTGGGAATAGCTGGTTCATTGCCAGTTGCAGCTCTCATTGGTACATGAGGACCTCTCTCTATACAATCCACATAGGCCTCATCTTGGGAAAGAAGATGTAGGTGCATTTTCACCTTCTAGTGGTGATAACTATCTTTGTCCAGAAATGAAATTTTGACTCCAACATCCTTCTTGTTCATCTTGTTGATTGTTGTGATCTTTACACTCTTTGTACTTCAAGAGCTTGCTCCGATACCAATTGTTATTCCTTGATGTAGGTGCATTTTCACCTTCTAGTGGTGATAATTATCTTTGTCCAGAAATGAAATTTTGACTCCAACATCCTTCTTGTTCATCTTGTTGATTGTTGTGATCTTTACACTCTTTGTACTTCAATGGCTTGCTCCGATACCAATTGTTATTCCCTAACAATACAAAAAGAATTACAGAAGGGGGGTTGAATGTAATTCTGGCTACTTTTTCATATTTTAAAATAGTTCTAATTTGATAAATATAACAGTGTTTGATTAGCAGTTGTGCGGAATAAAGAAAATGATAGAAATCAAAACACTAAGTAATAAAAACAAAAGCTTTTAAAACTTTCTGGTGGATTTAAAAGTATCCACCAGATATATATATATATATATATATATATATCACATGAGAACCCTGTGAAGCTTGAATAGCTCACAACTGCTTACAAGTATGAACAAGTAAACTATAGATAAATGCTTACAGGATATAGCTTGATATGTTTCTCTGAAAAATGTATCTGCTTAGTTAATTATTCTACTTGCTACACTTGGTTTATATATCACCAAGTTTACATGACAATAAGATAATAAAACAAAACATATCTAGTCTAACTTCATGCTGCCTCACTACTCTATTCCAGCATCTTTGAATATCTTTACAATTACATGGAAATGGTAATGCTTCTTTATTCTCAAATTCCTGCTTAACAGTCTGCCACATTCCTTTTGCAAACACTCGATGCATGTGACTGTGTTATCACTGTCAACAGCTATTTGAATTTGATCATCCGTCGGGTCTATGCTTGTCATCTGTCGGGAAGCTTTGTTGATCATCCGTCGGGAGTCTTGTAGATTATCCGTCGGGTGTCTATTTGTCACTTTACTCCATTTCACTTATATAGAATTACAAGACATCTCATATTTACAATTATACAACCTATTTTGCATATTAATCTAGTAGTCAACATGATTTACAGAATCCTAAGCAACCTACTTGACTAATACATGTTGTTTGTAGAAATGTGCTACAGTTCTTATTATTACATAAGCTACTCACTCGATGGATGTTAATCTGTCATCCTTCGGGACTGTAAAGTTTATCCGTCGGGACTATATTAGATCATTCATCGAGTGCTATAAAATACACTAAGTTAAATCTACTAAGGTGATTTGTTTAACTTATCATCAAGTTCACATCATATTCCTAACAATCATGGCTTTCTGAACCACGGTCGTATATGTCGTCAGTTCAAATACTGCCACTCTGTTAAGAATCCATGACTGCAATCCCTACTGGAATCTCTTAGCCTATTTCTCATCAGTATCAACCTGTTTCGGAATAAACCTAGCCAATTCTGTAAACTTGGCTTCATATTCCGTCACTAACGTATTCCCTTGCTTTAATTCCAAGAACTTGATTTCCATCTGGTTCTTCATATAACGAGGAAAATACTTCTTTGGAAACAACTCAGTGAACCTATCCCAAGTCATGATACCTTCACCTTCTAAAGCTTTCTTGGATTCCCACCAATAATTAGCCTCTCCCATGAGGAAATAGCTAGAAAAATCAGTCTTCTGATCCTCCCCAACTTTCACTAATATGAAGGCTTTCTCTATTTCTTTTAGCCATACCCTAGCCTTAGTAGGATCCATTGTGCCCTCAAATTCTGGAGGCTTAACTGATTGAAACTGCTTAAAAATAATAACAGGCACAACTTGTGGTATCTGAGGTTCAGGACGGGGTGGTTGTTGTAACATTTGATGCTGAATCTGTTTTGTTGATGCATCTGTTGTTGCATCATTACCATATGTTGTTAAATCAGATGGAACACTTGGTTCATGGTATTATTATTCTGTTCCTCAGAATTGCTGTTTGATGTCTCAATTCTGATCTTTCTTTTTGGTGCCATTTTTCTGATAATAAAATAAGCAGTTCTTTTAATGATTTTATTAAACAGTTGAAAGTGACTGAAGAAACAATTTGACTTGTATTAAAACAAAATTTTAAACAATTTAGAATTTTAAGCAAATCATTTGAAACAATTTAGAATGTTAAATAAATAAACTAAACAACATTATTTTAAACATTTTTTTTATCTTTTCAAAATTAAACAGAATTTAAAGGTATGTAAAGACTGTAAAATGGTAAAGTAAATGTAAATGCTGTAAAAACTGAAAATTTTAATAAATGAAAGAAAAAGGTTGAAAAATGTTTATTTTATATAACAAGCACCAGCATCAGGTGTTAATGCTTGATACAAAAGTCCAACATAAAGTCTATCATAACCGTGGCTGATCAAAACTGAGTACACACATACATCTAGTCTTACTATACTATAGTTGCCTATATCTACATATATCACATATGCTACAAAATCATGGTCGTACTTTCATATATCAGAACCCTGGTGGAATACGACCCAATTCCTGTCGAAGAGTCTCAATAACTGACTGAGCAAGATGAGTGGCTCAATGAAACTCTGCATAGGTATGAGTCCCATCATGCATCAATGCATCCAACTCCTGATAAGCGCTATAAACTATCTGATGTAATCTCTATCTCAACTGATTAATCTGGCTGGAGTGCTGATAAAAGTCCTCTGTCCCTCTGATCAAACAATCCCATAATCTCCCTGCACTAGGATCTCCTATAATGCACATCCTCTCTCACGCTACTATATTCATGATAAGGTACCATGTGCGGCTCTCTAACCTGACCAACTGACACCTGAGACGGAACTTTGGGTATCCCAGCAACACCCTGTTGTGGCAATCCTAACTGTAATCCTATGTCGTGCTCTCCCATCCCCTCAACCGGGGCTATCTAGAATACCTCTGAAGCTGGAGCATACACTGGTAAAGGAAGTGGAGCAGCAACTGGTGGAAGCTCTGGCTCAATCTCAGGTATAAACTGATACTCAAGAGGTAATGGAGGTGGTAGCAATGGCTCGAAAAACTCCAGGGGATCAAAGATCTCCAGACGATCCGGTAACTGCTCTAGTGCTGGCAGTGCTAGCTCCTGGGGTATCTGTGCTGGTGGTACCTGTGTTGGGGCCTCTACTGGTACTGGTGGTATCACCAGGGCTACCGGTCCTGTGACGGTCCTCTCAGAAGATGATGATGCCATCTGATATATAACCGAAACACAAGACAAGAGAGGGTCACTTAGCATTCCTAGAACTTATAAATTCCTAAACTTAAAAATTATATAACCCTAAAAACTCTATTCCTACCTTATGTGATCTTCCTATCTTATCTTAATCCTTGTTGTGCAAGACATGCCTGTACTTTAACAAGACTAAGTCAAATTGATAACCCTAAGTAAGTTTTATTGTAATCTTAGTTTGCATTTTGTATTGTGACATTTAAAGTCTGTAAAAATGATCAAGAGCATATTGGAGTCTTTTTCTGTAAACAGTATCAAGCCTAAGAAGTCTATCTGGAAGAAGATCAAGAAGATCATGCCTCAGAAGAATTATGAAGAAGCTTAGAGTTGAATAAATCTCTTTTGAGAAAAATGTTACAAGTCACAGGTTTAGTGTTATAGAGAAGTCATTTGAGAACTCCAGAATGACTTATAAAAAACTCAAAAAAGCTACTAGAGAACTCAGAGATACAAACAAGCCAAATTGAAGACATGAAGATTGGAGATATCAACAAGTCATTTCTTCACTAGAGAACTCAGAGTTATCGAAAAGTCAAAATTCATTAGAGAACTCAGAGTTATCGACAAGTCAAAATTCATTAGAGAACTCTGAGTTATCGACAAGTCAAAATTCACTAGAGAAATCTCAGTTATCGACAAGTAAAAATTCACTAGAGAACTCTGAGTTATCGATAAGTCATAATTCACTAGAGAACTCAAAGATGTCTATAAGCCAAAGTGAAGACATGAATTGGAGAGATCTCGACAAGCTAAATTCTCTTATAGAGAACTCAGAGACCTCTACAAGTCAAATCAATAATAGAGTGATTTGAGATCTCGATAAGCCAATATACTTATCGAGATGTTAAGTTCTCTATATACCTAACTAAAGATCTCGAGGTAAAATCTCAAAGTAAAAATTGCAGACCAGTTCAATATCCAAGATTGACAATCAACAAACAATCCAACCAGTTGGATTGACAAATCTATAAAAAGCAGCTTGAAGAGTGTGCAAGATCAAGGGTGGAGATTAACTGACAAAGGAAGATCAAAGTTAACACAGTATGCAAAGATATGCTAAGCCAGAAATGGAAGATATACTTTTCCAAAAATGGAAATGATAAGTGACAGTTTGCTAAACTAAATAACATCTCTTATTATACACTGTGTAAACCAGTAGTTAACTATGATATAAAGTTAACACCGGTCCTTTGTTAGATGTAACAATTTAGATAAGAAAATCTTATATTTCTCTCAAGAAAGAAGCTAAGCTCTTTAGCGACAAAGAGCCTAGAAATTTTGTAGCAAAACATTCTTAATTTTAATATAAAATTAAGTGAGTTTTGGACGATTTGTGTTCACTGTCATTACTTGTTTAATTTCAGTATTAATACATCTCACTACAAGATTTAGTTTACTTTGTTCACCACCATAAATACTTCAAGAAAAACACAAAAATACATTCACCCCTTGTGTGTAATTTATTACCTAACAAGTGGTATCAGAGTAAAATCTGAAAGTAAACATATTCAAGATCTTGGAAGAATGAATACACATAAAAACAGTAGCATCAAAATTCCTACTTTTAAAAAATCTAACTACACTCTTTGGAAAAAGAAAATGTTGTTGTTTATCAGGATGGCCAATCCACTCTACATTCAGATTCTCAAGAATGGGCCCTTCACTCCTATGGTTCGAGTTGAGGAATCAACAGATGGTGATATGGTCATTCCAGCTCATAATGCTCCAAAAGTCCCTTCTGAGTATACTGAGCCTGAGAAAGAAAAAGTTTCACCGGATAGTGGCTTGCAGCTGATATTGATTTTGAGTCACTTGACAATGTATTATACAACAACATTGTCAACTGTGACACTGCCAAGCAGATCTGGGAAAAGATTAAAATACTCTGTGAGGGAACTATGGAAGTTAGATCTAATCAAAGAAGGATACTGATTTCACAGTATGAGGGTTTCATGGCTAAGCCAAAAGAAAGTATCACTGATGTGTTTGAAAGGTTTATTAAGTTGATAAATGACTTGCAGCTCCATGACAAATACTATGAAGCTAAAGAAGTGAACTTGAAATTTTTTCTTACACTCCTTGATCATTTGGAACAGAAAATTTCAGCAATCAGAGAAGGGAGAGACTTGAGAAGAATAACACTAAAATTTCTATATGGAATTCTAAAAACTTATGAATTAGAGATGATTCAAAGGAAATCATTAAGAACTGGTCAAGGGCATATTGTGGATGGTTCAAGTGCTCTAATTGTCAATGAAAGCCAGACTTCTAATGATGAGCCAAGATTCCAGACTCCAGTTGCCTCATCAAGTGAGCAAAGAAACAATGATTTACAGGAACAAGTCATTCTGGAATTGGAAGAAGATAAGTTCTACACCCTAGATGAACTTGATGAGCTTGATTAGTCAATGGCCTATCTGGCAAGAAATTTCTCTAACATTAGAGTAAAAAAGCCAAGATTTATCAAGGGTAAAGGATAGTCATTCAACAAAGACAGAAGCTGGAAAGGAAAAGGGAAGTACACATCTGATAGAAAAAATGGTTACAAAATTGGATCTGTTGACAGATAAAAGATAAGGTGCTTCAACTGTGATGAACTAGGCCATTTTGCTATAGAATGCAGGAAACCCAAGAGAGCAAAGAAAGACAAAGCTTATCTTGAACTGGAAGCAAAGTATGAAGCTCTTCTGAAGAAACAGCAAAGCAAAGCTATATTACAGAGGGAAAAAGTTGGGATGATTCTGATAATGATGAAGATGAGGAAGTTGGAAATTATGCACTAATGGCCTTGGAACAAGGAGAGTCATCCTCATCAAAATCATAGGTACCAACTCTCACTATCATTGATATAAATATGAGTCAATATACGGAAGCTGTAGAGAAGATGAGCACAGAAATGTTTCATATTCATACAAGTATGGTTGCTGCTAATGAAGAAGTTAGCAGACTGACAAAAATAAATTAGGAAGCTTGAAAATGAGAAACAAGAAGCTGAATTATTGTTGGTAGAGCTTGAAGCTGTAAGACAAGAGAATGCATATCTGAAGAACAAGCTCAAGTGTGCAAATGAGATTAAAGCAGTGTTAAGGGAGAAGCTGGAAAAGAATGATGTTAAGTTGAAGTCCTTCAAGAATGCATTTGAGTTAGTTGGACAATACCATGAGAAAAACAAGCCATGTGCAAATATTTCTATTGGACTTGATTATGATGCCTTGAATAGCAAGAAGAAAAATATAGGTGACAAAGGAAAAGCAACATAAATGAAAATGTTCCAACAATCCTGAAAAAAGTTGACTCACCTATGTTCAAGGCATGTGAAATTAACTTCAGTGAAGAAGAGTTGATTATCAAGCAAGAAATTGCTGATGAAGACAATGAGAAGAAAAATGCAGACGCAACTCAATCTCCCAAAATTGAAGAGAATCTCATGGACAACCAAGGTTCCAAGACACTTGTCAAAGAAACCAAAACTGAAGATGCAAGAAAGAAGAAGAAAAATAAAAATGGGAAAATTGGGATAAATAAAAACAACAATTTTGCTTATATTGCAGATGCTCCATGAAAGAAATTTGAGAAATATGGCTCTTTGGATCACCTAACTCACCTTTGTAAAAAGGTTGTTAGCAAGCTAGCTGAACGAGCCTGTAAATATAATGAAGCAGATGCAAATGATCCCTACTCATTCTGTGACAAGTTTGATTGCATCCCTTGCTACTTGAAAGTGATGAAAAGTTGTCACAAGCTGAGAGTAGACCTCAAAAAAATAAAAATTGGGTCTACAGTAAATAGAGAAAATGCATAACAGTCAATGAATTCTATTTTATCTTAAACAACTCATTCTACTTCTACTAAATCAGTTAACAACAAGAAAGTTCCCAACACTACTTGGGTTGCTAAACACACTTAAAAATTATTATGTGCAGGGCAAAATGAAGAAGGTTATATGGGTCATAGACAGTGGATGTTCCAGACATATGACAGGTGATTAGGCCCTGCTATCACAATTCGAGGAGAAAGCTGGCACTTTGGTGAGCTTTGGAGACAACAACAAAGGATTCACAATGGGATATGGCAAGATTATTTCTGGAAATATTTTCATTGATGATGTAGCACTGGTAGTTGGTCTTGAAGTGAATCTTCTCAGTGTTAGCCAATTTGCAGACAAAGATTTTCGAGTTTTGTTCAACAAAGAAGAATGCACTTTTATCAGTAAGTGAAGTTGCTCTTAAAGAAGCAAGAAAAGGAAGCTTGTTTGTTACAGACTTGGACTCAACAAATAAGGATGGTATTTGTTGCTTCTACACTAAGGCATCAGAAGAACAAAGCAAGCTATGGCATAAAAAGTTGTCTTACTTAAATTTCAAGGCAATTAACACCTTGGTCAAAAAGGAGTTAATAAGAGACATGCCCAATCTGGAGTTTGCTCAAGTTGAAGTCTGTGAAGCTTTTCAGAAAGGAAAAAATGAAAAGATCAAGTCACAAGTCAAAAACTGTAAATTCTATAAGTGCACCATTGCAGCTTATTCATATGAACTTGTTTGGGCCAGTAAATGTCTTATCAATTTCAAGGAACAAATATGCACTTGTGATGGTGGATGATTTCTCAAGATACACTTGGGTAGAATTCATGCACTCTAAAGATGAGACTCCACACATCAGAAGTGAGCATATCAAGAAGATAGAAAAACAGGCTGAAGATCATAATTGTGTAAAGAGATTGAGAAGTGATAATGGAACAGAATTCAGGAATGGAACATTGAGTGAATTCTGCTAAAGCAAAGCCATTGTTCATGAATTCTCAGTTGCTAGAACACCTGAACAAAATGGTGTAGTTGAAATAAAGAATAAAACATTAGTTGAAGCTGCTAGAATAATGCTGCAAGATACCAAGTTGCCAACAAGTTTCTGGGAAGAGGCTGTTAACACTTCATGCTATACTCAAAACAGATATCTCATTAACAAGGCTCATGGTAAATTACCTTACTCAATCATGTCTAAGAAAAGCCTATTGTAAAGCATCTTCATGTGTTTGGAAGCAAGTGTTATATTTTAAAAGACAACTCTAATTATACGGGAAAATTTGACTTAAAAGTTTTTGAAGCAATTTTTCTGGGATATTCATTAGAAAGAACTGCCTACAAGGTCTATGTGATTGATCAAAAGAAGATTATGGAAAGCACATATGTGACTTTTGATAATGACAAGTGTCCAGTCTTGGAATGCCTTGATGATAATGAAGCTAAAGCCTTTGCATTTGAAAACCTTAACATTGATAATGATTCTAATGGTGAAGATGAAGTCAATGCACAACAGATGTTGAATGAAGAGACTAATGAACAGGAAAATCATGGGAATGAAAGCTCATCTCAAACACCTGAATTTGATATCACAAACTTAGGGGGAGAAAGAGAAGAAGGATCAACAAAATATACCAATGATGAAGGAACAAGTCAACAAACTCACACAAGGAAGTGGGATAGAAGTCATACTAGAGAAGCAATTATTGGTGATCCTACTGCTGGTGTGATAACTAGAAGTGCAACTGCTAATGAGTGCCTACATGCATGCTTTCTGTCTCAAGTAGAGCCTAAGAAAACTGAAGAAGCTCTAATGGATCCTGATTGGAAATCTGCTATGCAGAAAGAGTTGAACCAGTTTAAAAGGAACAAAGTATGGGAGTTAGTTCCTGTACCAAAGAACAGAAGTATAATTGGAACAAAATGGGTGTTCAGGAACACGATGGATGAAAATGGTATAGTTACCAGAAACAAGGCAAGGTTGGTTGCTAAAGGCTACTCATAGGAAGAAGGAATTGATTATGATGAAACCTTTGCTCCAGTTGCAAGACTTGAAGCAATAAGGATTTTTCTAGCATTTGCTGCACATTCAAATTTTAAAGTGTATCAAATGGATGTCAAAAGTGCCTTCCTAAATGGTGAGCTAGAAGAAGAGGTTATATGCAACAGCCACCTGGCTTTGAAGATCCAGAATTTCTAGATTTTGTGTACAAGCTACTCAAGGCTCTATATGGACTAAAGCAGGCACCTAGAGCTTGGTATGATACATAGTCAGAATTCCTGCTTAAACATGGTTTTACTAGAGGTACTATAGAAAAGACTCTCTTCTACAAAAAGCATGGTGATGATATGATCCTAGTTCAGATTTATGTGGATGATATCATCTTTGGCTCTCCAAGCTTATGCAGAGTGAATATGAAATGAGTATGATGGGAGAATTAAGTTATTTCCTTGGACTTCAAGTAAGTCAAAGAAGTGATGGAATCTTCATCAGCCAAACTAAGTATGTCAAAGATCTATTGAAAAAGTTTGGCATGATTGATTGTTTACCTGCATCTACACCTATGTCTACAGCAACAAAGTTGGATGAAGATAAAAAGGGCAAAAGTGTAGATATTTCAAGCTATAGAGCGATGATTGGATCATTGCTTTACTTAACTGCAAGTAGACCAAACATCATATTTTCCACATGTCTGTGTGCAAGATTTCAAGTCAATCCAAAAGAATCACATTTGATGGTTGTAAATAGGATTTTCAGATACTTGAAGGGGACTCCAAACTTGGGATTGTGGTATCCGAAGGGAACTGGCTTGAAGCTGTTGGCTACACATATGCAGATTTTACTAGATGCAGGGTTGACAGAAAGAGCACTATTGGAAGCTGTCAGTTTCTTGGACAAAGACTTGTATCCTAGTATAGCAAGAAACAACAATCTGTATCAATTTCTATAGCAGAGGCTGAATACATAGCTGCAGGAAGTTGGTGTGCTCAAGTGTTTTGGATTAGAAATCATCCAATGGACTATGGCCTAGTGTTACACAAAATTCCAATTATGTGTTACAATACTAGTGCTACATCTATAGTGGATAATCCAGTTAATTATTCTAGAACAAAGCACATTGATATAAGGTACCATTTTATTAGAGAACATGTTACAAATGGTAACATTGAGCTTATCTTTGTTTCAATAGAAAAATAATTAGCTGACATTTTTACTGAACCTTTGGATGAAGCAACTTTCACCAGACTTGTAGGTGAAATTGGAATGCTTAATTCTTCATCCTAAGGCAAGAACTCAGCTAATGTGTTGCAGCAGATTAATTTCTAGTAAATCAAAATTAATTTGATTTAATTGGAAATTAACTGAAATATGAATTATAAATATTTCAGATATCTCTACATATTTATATTTCAAAAACAAAAAAATTAACTTGGAATTTTTCAAATTTTAAGTAAACTACTAAGTTGTTAATTTACATCTTTAATATGTAAAATTAACACAAGGCAGACTTAAACTAATCAAAAGTATATAGAGAACTGAGTTCTAGATAAGTCTAACTGACTTATCGACAAGTTATTTTAAGACTTCTCGAGTGAGTTCTCGATAAGTCAATTTACTAACTTCTCGAGTGACTTCTCGATAAGCATTATTATGACTTATCGATAAGTCATTGTAGAGTTCTCTAGTAGTGTTAACTTAGAGAGTTCTCTACAAGTATCTTTTTAGACTTATAGATAACTCAGAACTAAAATAATTTAATTCAATAAATTATTTTGGTAAAATATTTTTGGCAAATGTATTCTGATTTTATTTTGACTTATTCAATAAAAATTGGAATCAAATTCAGTCCATTTCTGGACAAACTGGGTATTTATTTAACATCTCGATAGATTAATTTTTTAGTTCTCGAAAAGAGTAATTTAAAATGACTTCTCGATATGTAATTCTTTTTTAAATTGACTTCTCGATAAGTATATCTAAAACGTCTATTTTTGACTTCTCGATAAGCCATTTGCTTTTACTATAAATATCCAGACATCTCGATACATATACATACTTACACATTCGAGATCTCAAGAGACCTAGCTTTTCAATTCAAAACTGATTTCTCTCTCATTTTCACTTCTTTCTCACTAATTCTTCTTACCCACTAAACTTCATACTCATAACAATGGCATCCAACAATATCGTTCCCTTCATCCCTAAGGAGACCAACTTTCTTGCATTCTTAGATGCAAACCAAGCACTTTGTAGGTGCTCTTACTGCTAATCATGTGTTGTACTTGGATGTGTTAAGGGACTTTTGGAATACAGCTACAATAAGGAAAATTGTGCATGAGAACCAAGCTGCAACAATTGTGATAAGCTGCACAATCAAAGGATAACAAGTGGAGATCTCTGAAAATGATGTCAATCCGGAATTAGGCATTCCTACTGACAAGCTGATGGAGGCTCCAACTTGGGATGAGCTGTATGAATTCATGGTATTAGGAATATGTTGTGTTCTTGATGATAACTTGAACAAAACATTAAGTAGATTTTATTTAAGTGAAATTGTAGCTTTCAACAGATGATCATTTTAACATCCGTTGAAAGAGTAGCTTATGTACAATAAGATTAGCAGCACATTTCTGTATACTTAAATGGCTTAGTGAACTAGGTGTTGTAGAATGTTTAAGTCATGTTGACTACTAGATTGATATGCAAGATAGGATGGTGAATTGTAAATATTATATGCCTTATAATCTTGTATAAATAAAATAGAGTTAACTACCAAAAAGACAGTCTCAACGGATCATTCACAAAGTTTCAACGGATGATCAACATAAGTCTCGACGGATGGTCAACCAGAGTTTCAACGGATGATCAAACAGATTTCCAACGGATGTTCAATCTAAGTTCCAACGGATGTTCAAATTCAAAAGAGCAGTTGATAGTGACTTGACAGTCACATGCGTTGGTTGTATGCAAATGGAATGTTGCAGCCTGTTTGAAGGATTTAGAGAATAAAGAAGCATTTCCATTTCCATGCTAAACAGATGATATTCAAAGATGCTGGAAAGAGAAGTGTAGCAGCATGAAGTTAGACTAGATACAGTTTTTCTTATTATCTTGTCTTTTTATCATGTAATTTGGTAAAATATAAACCAAGGGTAGCAAGTTGAAAAATATCCAAGTAAGTAAGAAATTATATGAGAAATAGATAAAGCAAAATCTGTAAAGAATTTCTCAATTCTTGTATTTTGAACTTGTAAGCAGCTGTGAACAATTTTGTTACACAGTGTTCTCAACTTAATATATATCTTCGGTGGAAAATTTCAATCCACTAGAAAGTTTTTAAATACTTGTATTTATTTACTTTGTGTTTTGATTTCAATATTACTTTCATTCCGCACCATTGCTAAATTAAACACAGTTATATATTTATAGAAGAACTATTCTTAAAAGTGAAAAGAAGCCAGAATTACATTAAACCCCCCTTCTGTAATTCTTGTTTAGATTGTTTGGGAATAACAATTGGTATCAGAGCAAGCTCTTGAAGAACTAAGAGTTTAAAGATCACAACAACTAACAAGATGAGCAGAAAAGATGTTGGAGTAAAGATTCCATTTCTGGACAAAGACAACTATCACCATTGGAAGGTGAAGATATACCTGCATCTCCTATCTCAAGATGAAGCATATGTGGACTGCATTGAGAAAGGTCCACATGTCCCTATGAGAGATGCTACAAGAAATGAACCATCTGTCCCAAAACCTAGAGCAGAATGGTCTGATCCTGATATTGAACAAGTTTATAAGGATAAAAAGGCCAAGAACATTTTGTTTAATGGTGTTGATGGTGACATGTTTGTCAACATCATAAACTGCAAAACTGTTAAGGATGTCTGGGATATAATTCAAGTTATATGTGATGGAACTGAGCAGGTAAGGGAAAATAAAATACAACTCTTGATTCAGTAATATGAGCATTTTCATATTGAAGAAAGTGAGTCACTCACTGACATTTTCAGTATATTTCAAAAATTACTGAATGCACTAAAATTGCATGGAAGGATCTATCAAACAAAAGATTCAAACCTCAAATTCCTTAGATCTCTTCCAAAGGAATGGAAGCCTAAGACAGTCTTATTGAGAAATTCTCAAGATTACAAGGAATTCACCTTGGATAGACTGTATGGTATTCTAAAGACTTATGAGCTTGAAATAGAGCAAGATGGGAAGATGGAGAAAGAAAGAAATAAGGGAGGATCCATTGCATTGGTTGCTGAGCAAGAAAAGGAGAAAAAGACAAAGGTTGAAGCTGTTGAATCTGCACCAAACCATAGAGTTTGTGAAGGCAAGGGAAAAGGGCTAGTAGCTGAACATGAAGACAATCTTAGTCAAGATAACATGGATGACATAGATAAGCATCTTGCTTTTCTATTCAAGAGATTTTCCAAGCTCAAATTTAAGAAGAATTTTGGAGCAGCTAGGCCAAACAAAAACATGGTTGATAAGTCCAAATTCAAATGTTTCAAGTGTAGCTTGGAAGGTCATTTTGCTAATGAATGCAGAAAGTCTGATTCTGGTAAAAAGAAGTTTGAGCCTGTTGATTATAAACATAAATATTTTGAGTTTCTCAAACAAAAGGAAAGGGCTTTCATCACTCAAGAAAATGACTGGGCTGCAGATGGATTAAAAGAGGATGAAGATACAAGCTATGTCAATCTAGCACTTATGGCCAAATCAGATGAAACAGGATTCAGTTCATCCAGCAATCAGGTAATCACCACTAACCTAGAATATTTATCTAAAGCTGAGTGTAATGATGCTATAAGTGAAATGTCTACTGAATTATACCATCTTCGTGTTACACTCAAGTCTCTCACTAAAGAAAATACCAAACTTAAAGAGAACATATTGTTTTTAAGTGAAAGAAACAATGTGCTAGAGACTCAGTTTGTTGAGTTTGAGAAATTAAAGATAGAATGCATGATTGCCAAAGATGAACTAACTGAATTCTTAAAGAAAGATGAGATTTTAAGAAATCAGCTTGAACGAGAACAGGAAATAATAAAGGCATGGAAATCATCTAGAGATGTCCATACTCAAATTACTAAAGTTCAAGGTATAAAATCTTTCTGTGATGCAGCCTGGAAAAAGAGAAAGGAGAAGTTTGATTCCAATTTGGTTGAAGGACTTTCAACGGATGTGGATTCGACAGATGATGAACATTATACGTCGAATAATCACAAGGATTATCCGTCGAAAGACAATGAGCCACATCCGTTGAGTGATAGTAAACCAGTCAGCAAAGCTAAGCTAACTAAATTAAATGAAAAATATGGATCAGTTTTTAAGAACTTCGTTCCATTAGAAACAAGTCAAGTGAAACAGAACAAGAGAGTAAATGTACGGCATCTGTCCATTAAGCAATTAAATGACAGATTGGAGAAAATTGAAGTGAGAATAGAGTCTAAAAAGAAAAACAATAGGAATGGGAAAGTACGAATTAACAAACACAACAACTACACACCTGATAAATATGCACCAAGAAAAACCTGTGTTAAGTGTGATAGTTTTAATCATTTGTCTGTTAATTGCAAACTTGATATGCCTGCTCCCATGTCTGCACCTCCTTCATTTGCCAGCATGCCTACAATCCCTTTGAATGTTATGCCTGCACATAATTTGAATGCACAGTTTGCTAATATGCCATTTGCATAAAATCCTTAATATGCTACATTTAGTATGCCACAAATGCCATTTAGCATGCCTTAATGGAATAACATGTTTGCACAAATTATGCCTTTCCATATTAATTAGCATGTGCATGATCATTCTGCAATGATGAATGGTTTTAAGGGTTCTATTCAATTGGTTAAGGATGAATCTCAAATGCCTAAGTCAAATGAAGACAAGCCTAAGAAACCTAAGAAAAAGGCTAACAAAACAGGACCCAAGGAAACTTGGGTACCAAAATCAACTTGATTTGATTTTGTTGTGTGCGGGGAAACAGAATGAATCTTTGGTATTTGGATAGTGGGTGCTCAAGGCACATGACTAGAGATTCTACTCTGCTCACTAAGTTTAAGAAAAGAGCTAGCCCAAGTATCACTTTTGGAGATGACATCAAGCGTTATACTGTGGGATATGGATTGATTTTAAAGGATAATATCATCATTGAAGAGGTTTCCCTATTGGATGGACTCAAGCATAATTTATTGAGTATCAACCAGCTTTGTGACAAGGGCAACTCAGTAACTTTTAATTCTGAAGCCTGTGTTGTGACCAACAAGAGAAGCAACAAAGTGGTTCTCACTGGAGTGAGAAAAGGAAATATGTACTTAGCTGACTTCAACTCATCAAATGCAGAATCTGTCACTTGTCTATTTAGCAAGGCAAGTCAAGATGAAAGTTGGCTATGGCACAAGAAGTTGTCCCACCTTAACTTCAAGACTATGAATGAGATGGTCAGAAAAGATTTGGTAAGAGGTATTCCTCAAGTGGAATTCTCAAAGGATGGACTGTGTGATGCATGTTAAAAAGGAAAACAAATCAAGGCAGCATTCAAAAAGATGCTTGATTCAACAATTGAAGAATCCCTACAATTACTGCATATGGACTTATTTGGACCAGTAAACATATTGTCAATCTAAAAGAAAATGTATTGTCTAGTAATTGTGGATGATTTCTCAAAGTTCTCTTGGACATATTTTCTCAAGTCCAAAGATGAAGCTAGTGAAATCATCATCAATCACATAAGACAAGACAACAATCATCCTGATTTCAAATTAAGAAGAATCAGGAGTGACAATGGAACTGAGTTTAAGAATTCTGTGATGAGATCATTTTGTGAAGAGAATGACATCATGCATGAATTCTCAGAAGCAAGAACCCCACAACAAAATGGTGTGGTGGAAAGGAAAAACAGATCTCTTCTTGAAGCTGCAAGGACAATGCTAGAAGAATCAAAGTTACCAACATACTTTTGGGTTGAAGCTGTAAATACCGCATGCTACACTCCGAATATTTCTTTGGTCAATCAAGAAAAATGCATGACACCCTACCAATTGTTCAAGAATAAGAATCCAACACTGAAATTTCTTCATGTCTTTGGCTGTAAATGCTATATCTTAAGGAATCAAACTGATCAATATGGAAAGTTTGATGTCAAAGCAGATGAAGGCATTTTTGTTGGATATGCAGTAGGAAAAGCATATAGAGTCTACAATCTCAGAACCAACATTGTTATGGAATCTATACATGTTGTGTTTGATGATAAAAAGATTGAAGGACTGTAATATGGAGATTTCCATGAAAGCCTCAAATTTGACAATGTTGACATGGTTTGTGAAGACAGTGATGATGAAAGTGATCAAGAACCTATATCTAAGGAAAATATAGAAAAATATACAACTAATAAAGCACATAATTCAACATCCGTCGAAAGACCAAGTGCATCATCCGTTAAAAGACAATCTGCATCATCCGTCGACAAGCAAAACTCAACATCTGTTGAATCATCAATAAAAATTGAGGGCCAATACAGATCACAATCAGAAAGGACCCCAACTACAAGTCAAAGATCCACAAGCTCAGGGGGAGTTTCTTCTAATCAAAACTTTGTCACACATCAAGACAATAATGAGGCCTCTTCATCTAGAGCTAATCTACCTCAACAGAGAAAATGGACTAGAGATCACCCATTTGAACTGATCATTGGTGATGCATCTTCAAGAGTGCAAATAAGGAAAGCAACTCAAGATAAATGTCTATATAGCAGCTTTCTATCTCAGGAAGAGCCTAAAAAGGTAGAAGAAGCTCTGTTGGATTTTGATTGGGTTTTAGCTATGTAAGAGGAGCTAAACCAATTTGAAAGGAATAAAGTATGGAAGCCGGTACCCAAACCTAAAGGAAAGAATCCTATTGAAACCAAGTAGGTATTCAGAAATAAGATGGATGAAAATGTCATAGTAGTCAGGAACAAAGCTAGATTGGTTGCTAAGGGCTACTGTCAACAAGAAGGAATTGATTTTGATGAAACCTTTGCTCCTGTTGCAAGACTTGAAGTCATCAGAATCTTCTTAGCCTATGCAGCCCATGCCAATTTTAAAGTCTATCAAATGGATGTTAAAAGTGCCTTTCTAAATGGAGATTTGGAGGAGGAAGTCTATTTTAGTGAGCCTCCTGGTTTTGAAGACCCAAATTTCCAGAATATGTCTACTATCTTTTGAAAGCACTTTATGGATTGAAGCAAGCATCTAGAGCCTGGTATGACACTTTGTCAAAGTTTCTCTTAGAAAATCTGTTAGGTCCCAATTTGTTTGTAGAAGGGGGGTTGAATGCAAACAATACCGTTTAATCGAATAAAATGCGGAATAAAAAGGTGAAACAAAATTCAAGTTAAATAAAACTTTTATTAAACTTGAAAGGTGTTACAACAACGGTATCTGTTACAAGGGATTAATCTCAAATCAATTATTACAAATTTAGAATAAATTCGACATGAACTTTTTCTATTTTTGCAATGAAAAGATCAAATGCTAAATGCGATTTGAGATTAAGTTCTAGGGATTTTAATCCGCTAGATTGTTACACAAGAACAAGATAAATAATTCTAGTGGTTTGGATTTAACTTTACAATCTAGAATTTTGATCTTGAATAAAGTAGATGAAAAATGAAATAATTTGCTTTTGTTTCTGCTGTGTTCTTGACTTGTGTATTCTGTTGAATTATTGCATGAATGTCTTCTGCTGTGTTTTTTGTTGTTTAAGTAAACAGAACAGTCCTGTTGAATCAGCAAGACTTTCGGCAAGACAATCAAATGAACTGGCATGACAATCCATTTGAACTGGAAGGACTTTCGGTGAGACTATCCTTTTGAACTAGCAAGACAATCCCAATAGCTAGCAAGACAATCAGAATGAACTAGCAAGACTTTCAGTATGACTATCAATTGTCATACCGATTGTCATAGTAGTTCAAATCATATTGTCTTACTGAATTATTAATAGATTTTAATCTAATAACAATTCTGAAAATCCTTAATATTAATTATGAATTAATTAATCATTTAATTCAATTAATCAATAAATTAATCTTTGCAGATATAATTTATTTTCTTAATTAAATTATATGACTTAATTAATTAATAGAGAATTAATACTAATCTTGAGCAGCAACCATTCTTCTGAAAATCTTCTGAAAATTACTGTCAATTATAAATCAATTCCACCACTTCAATGTTGACACTCGATGTACTGTCTGGTTCATGAGTGACTAACTTCCGTGAAGTTTCTTCAAGCCTTGACCTTGATACTCTTGATTTTCTTCAGACTAAATCCTTGTAATTAATTGATACCCTGACGAGATCTCTGTCACTTGATTAAATCCACAATCTTGATTTATATCACTGAGGCTTGATCAATTTCTTGAGCTTCTTCCAGTGAATTAAGTCTTCAAGTTTGTAGATGAATAATGTTTCTTAACCCTTTGACAGATGTTACTTTGTGAGATCTCTCTGACGATAGATCCACTATTTACTTATTACATTCTTATTTGAGTTGAGTTAAATCCTCGAATAAACAAATAGGCTTAACATATGCCTTTCAATCTCCCCCTATTTGTTTGTTAGACAATAACAACAAATACCTAGAGGATAACTCAACTAACAAATAAGAAAAAGATATAAACAGTAATGCAAAGTAAATAGCAGAAAAGTTCTGGATTATATTTAACATTTTCCAGATTCCAAAAGAAATTTACAAGTGAATACAAGATAGATGTTCCTCTAACCTGAAAATATAACTACATTAGTCTATCTTGATTCATAAAGCTCTAATCATATTACATTGAGTTTTGAGCTAATTGACTTTAGTTGTCTTCTCTTCTGACTTCACCTTCTTCTAAATCTTGAAGCAACTCCTTGTCAAAGACACGATCCTTTTCTAAAGTGAAGCTTGCTGGTCTGACTGGTTGAACTCCAACTGACTTCAGCTTATTCTTGATCTGATTGTATCTTTTAATATTCTTTTCACAATAAGCTTGAATCAAATCAGCAGCTTGAGTCTTCAACATGGATGAGTATCCAGCAGTTCTTAAATGATGTTCCATCCAGACCAGATGCTTAGCTGAGTAGTCTTTAAGAGATTGTACATCTAGCTGACAGATTTGAAGACAATCAGACTTAAAGAATCTCACCTGATGAGGATTGTTGACCACTTGAGGACTAGCCCTGCTGGCAAACTCTTTAAGCCTTTCTCGAAGAACTTCATTCAATTCTGAGCTTCTTTTTACTTTGTTGAGAAGAACCCAAATCCCTGACAACGAACGATTCTCAAACAGATGAAGTGACACCTTGAAAGATCCTTCACTCTGACAATATACAAAAATGCTCATCTCATTTAGGGATCTGTCAAAAGCAGCTGTGATCCTTGAGACTTCAGTCTTGATAGCATTCATGTACATGTCATTGTTAGGATTTGAGATTTCCAGCTTGTCAAGAAGATGTAGAAACTGCCTATCATTGTTAGTGCTCAGCTGAGTCATATCAAGTACTCTCCTAGCTTCATCCCATTTTTCACCAATCTTCAGTCTGACATCTCTTCTCCTTTCTTGAGCCTTAATGTCATGAAGACGTTGCTTTTGAAGAGTTTCTGTTCTTTGTATGTCTTTCCTCATGTCAATGATCTGGGAGACCTTTTTGAGTTCAGCTTCTTTTCTTTTCATCTCTGACTGCTGCTGCTGAAACTCTTTCTCAAAGATAGGATCCACTGTAGCTTCCTCTTCCCATTCTTTAAAATCACTTTCCTCTTCAGCTTCAAATAAACCATCTTTATCTTCCAAGACTGGTTCAGTGGGAATGTCAAAAATATCAAAGTCATCCTGTTCTCCACTATAGTAGACATCATCAGCCTTTCCTTTATCTCCAGCAGAGGTATCTTTTTCTTTTCCCTTTCTTCTCCCCCTTAGTTGAGGGATCCTCTACTGACTTTCCTTTAGAACCCCCATGACCTCCATCACCTCTAGAGCCTGAGCCTCCACCAGACGGCCCTTCAAAGTAAGTTCTTTGTTCTTCATTAGGGCAGTGAGAATTCTTGATCATGAAATACAAGTGTTTCATTCCTTCATTAAGATGTTCCATGCCCGTTTCTATCTTTAGAAATCTGGAGGATTCCAGTGCATGATTCATTTCAACCAGGTCTTCAAGAGAAGTCATTCTTGTATGTAGAGAGCAGAAGTTAGAAATGTCATCAGCTGATAAAGTTGGAGTTTCCTGAATGGAATTGAGCTTTGGTGTGACAGTGTTCTTGAGATCTGAGATATCATTCCTGATGAGTGCCAGTTGATTGTTGACAGAGGTGGAAGAAGAAGACCGTTCAACCACTTGTGCTTTGAATGCTTGAGCCTCAGCTTGCCTTTTAGCAAGTTCTTCTTTTAGAGCAGTAATTTGAGCTAACAGGTTTTCAGTATCTGTGTCTGTGTGTGCTCTCACCTGAATTTCACTCGTGTTTGGTTCACTCACCTCACGTGCTTGTGTTTCTCTCAATATAATTGCTCGTGAGGAGTCTTCCTGTTGCTGTTCTTCTGTACCTGCAGTTAAAATCACCCTAGCCTCTTCAAGAGAGGTCAGTGGTGGTGCAATGGGAATTCGCGAGTCCCGATCCTCAGTCAAACCTATCATTTCATGTGAAATAGATGTCTGAATTGCTTCAAATCTGAGGGTTCACTCACATTCAACAATACACTACTTCCTATTAACCTTCTGGGTAACATTTTAGACAGTGGGGGAGAGGTTGAGATAGGTTATGACTCTGTGTTTGGCTCTATGACCTGGGATTGAAGCTGTGGTTCTATAACTTCATGGCCAGTCCTATCGACCACTGGGGGTCTTTCAACAGAAGTAGGAATGGAGTGAGAGTGAGGAATTACTACCTGTAATGGAAGTGCATCTGATGTTGGAGGAGCCTGGGTGGCTTGAACCACTGGAGGTTGAGGTTGCTGTTCATGACCGGGAAGATTGAAAATAGGTAGGGGAATATAAGTGGCCATGAAAGCAGATACAAGTACTGGAACTTGCATGAATTTGAAGGTTGTGTCTTGGCGGGTGTAAATCTTTTTGCTTACAGGAGGGGGTTCGGTTACTGCAGAGTTAGCAAAAAGGGCTTTATGCTCAGGTGTGAGAAGACGATCTGCTATAAGCATGAGAAAACGAGCATAGTAACATGATACCCTACGATTTGTAGAATGATCACGTAAAGCATTAGTGAGACGTCTCAAGAGAATGGGAAAAAGTAGTTTGCCAAAATTGATCCTTTGATTGAAAATAACCGCAAGACCAATATACTGCAGAGTGGAAGTGATGTTGTGAAAGTTGGATTTAGTGTAGTTGGCAAACACTTTAGAAAGTGTATCGAAGAAAATGTCCCATTCAGACACCAAATTAGATTTTGAAAGTTTGGTTAAATTGATCATCCCCTGATAGTGAATAGCATGGAAAAAGTTTGTGATATCATTTTCAGAGGGTAAATTACAGAAATTGTCCAATGGAAAATTTAACGCTTGATTGACGACTGTTTCATCAACTATATACTGTATGTTTGCCACGGTGAATGAAAAAGATTTTGAATCATCGGCCACAGTAGAGGTTGTGCAAATCAGTCTAAGCAGATCGACATTTAAAATCACATTTGATTTAATAACAGAGCTAACAATCGAATGGTCATTTAAAAATCTAATCCATGGCTTAAATTTTTCCACATCACATTTTTCTAGATTAAAATAACCAACCTGATTATACGCGACAATTTGGAAATTGAGAGCCATTTAAAATAATAATAAGACACACACTTTCAGAATTTTAAGAATAATATTAAGAAAATTCGAATTAATTAAATTAATTTAATAATTCGAATTAAATTAATTATAATCGAAAAATTTAGACAGAAATGTATCTCGTTAAAATTCTTAACTCACAAACGCAGATTTGAAAAGCCAAAAGACACAAAACAGAAATTAAAATTAAAATTAAAAATATCAAAAAACACCAAACACAAACTGATTTTTTTAACAAAAATCCAACAGCACTTCTGTATGTATATACTTGTATGTATATATCACAGGAGTGATGATTTTTGTATGCTGAGTAAAAACCTGAGCAAGGAAGACAAGGAAGCAGTTGAGTTTGATTCGAATATGAGAGAGAGAAGAGAGAGAAAAAAAAACTGAAAGACTGTTGAAAATTTAAAAAAAAACTATAGAACTGAACTGATGAAAAGAAAACACACACAAAAATGATTAAGTAGTATAACTGGTATGACAATCGGATTGTCATACCGATTGTCATACCGATTGTCCTACCAGCTTAAAGAAAAAAAATAATTGAAATAAAATTAATAAACACTAAATATATATAACTGGTATGACAATCTGATAGTCATACCGATTGTCATACCAGTATAAAATAAAAGGAAAATATTAATATATAAGGTTTATAACTGGCAAGACAATTGATAGTCATACCGATTGTCTTGCCAGTATAAAACTATACTGATAACCAAAATAACACAATTATATACTGAAATGACTTTCAGCAAGACAATTTCAATTGTCTTGCCGATTGTCATTCTGGAAATAAAGCAATTATAAGCAGAATTAGTATTAACATATTTATATATAAATATGTACTGAAATGATTTTCAGCAAGACAATTTTAATTGTCTTGCCGATTGTCATTCCAGTAGAAAGACAATTATATACTTACAGAAAATATTTATAAAAACAAAGACAGTATTTCAGAATTAATTATTGTTCCAAAAATAGATTTCTGTTGAATTTTAGCAAATAAAATTCATAGAAAAATATTTTTAGAGAAAATAAAATATTCTGAGATATTTGAAATTAACAAGAAGAGTAAATAATGAAAAATTCATTTGCAAATTCATTCAAGAACAGATCTCAGATATTAACTAAATTAATCACTAAAACTATTCAACATGCCCAATTTACCAACTAATCTGGTAAATGTGGATTCATCAAGTGGTTTAGTGAAAATATCTGCTATCTGTTCTTCTGTTGGAACAAAAAATAGTTCAACGGTACCATTCATGACGTGCTCTCTAATAAAATGATACCTGATGTCAATGTGCTTTGTCCTCGAGTGCTGCACAGGGTTGTTGGTGATGGCTATTGCACTTGTATTGTCACATAAAATAGGAATTTTGTTCAATACAGAGCCATAGTCTCGTAGCTGGTTCCTAATCCACAAGATCTGAGCACAGCAGCTTCCAACAGCAATATATTCAGCCTCGGCCGTTGAGTTGGAAACTGTTTGATGTTTCTTGCTGTACCATGAGACTAGTCTGCTACCTAGGAATTGACAACTCCCTGAGGTGCTTTTCCTATCAACAACACTTTCTGCATAATCTGAATCTGTATATCCAACAAGGTTAAAACCAGATTCTTTAGGGTACCAAATACCTAGATTTGGTGTTCCCTTAAGATATCTTAAGATTCGTTTAACAGCAACGAGATGAATATCTCTAGGATCCGCTTGGAATCTTGCACATAAGCATGTAGCATACATAATATCTGGTCTACTTGCAGTAAGATAGAGTAACGAGCCAATCATACCTCTGTAGCTTGTGACATCTACCTTAATGGAGTTTTCACATGGTCCAAGCTTGACAGCTGTAGTTGATGGAGTCCTTGCTGATGCAGAATCCTCTAGATTGTACTTTTTGAGGAGTTCCTTGAGATACTTGTATTGACAAATAAATGTTCCATCTAACCTTTGATTTACTTGTAATCCAAGAAAGAACTTCCGCTCTCCCATCATGCTCATTTCAAACTTGCTGTGCATTAACTTAGCAAATCTCTTACAGAGATTATCATTAGTAGACCCAAATATTATATCATCCACATAGACTTGGACTAATATAGTATCATTCTTATGTTTTTTAAAAAAGAGAGTTTTGTCTATGACACCTCTAATAAAGCTATTTTCAATAAGAAATTCAGAGAGAGTGTTATACCATTTTCTTGGAGACTGTTTGAGCCCATAGATAGCCTTGAAAAGAAAGAAGACTAAATCCAAATGATTTGGATCTTCAAAACCAGGAGGTTGCTCTACATATACCTCTTCATCCAGCTTTCCATTCAGAAAGGCGCTCTTGACATCCATTTGATAAACTTTAAAGTTTGAGAATGCTGCGAATGCCAGAAATATCCTAATGGCCTCAAGTCTAGCCACTGGAGCATAGGTTTCATCATAATCAATGCCTTCAGCTTGAGAATACCCTTTTGCTACAAGTCTTGCCTTGTTTCTTGTAATCACACCATCTTCATCTAGTTTATTCCTGAATACCCACCTAGTACTAACAGCTTTCTTGTGTGTAGGTCTAGGTACCAGTTTCCAGACTTGTTGACTTTCAAACTGATTGAGCTCATCTTGCATAGCAATCACCCAATCTGGATCAGTCAGTGCTTCCTCAATCTTCTTAGGTTCCATCTCAGAAAGAAATCCTGAGAAGAGACACTCATTTTGAGTAGCACATCTAGTTCTGACTCCAACATCTGGATCACCAATAATCAACTCAAAAGGATGAGCTTTATTCCAGACAGTCTGTCTTGGAAGATTTGATCTTGATGATTCGCCTTGAAATTCATTGGGATGTTGTGTCCTACTAGATGATCCTTCAGCATCTCCCCCTGAGTTGTTGCCATGTTGACTTGAAGATTCTCCGTCAGTAGCAGTGGTATCTCCATTGTTGCCAAAGATTCCATCACTATTACCTTGAGTATCATCATGATTAACAGGTTCTTCACCAGCAACAAACTCAGGTTCTTGACCATGTTCTGATTCTGAATCTGACATATCATCAAACTTCAGTTTCTCAGAAGGATCTTCAGTTTGGATACTAGGGAGTTTAGTGTCATCAAATGTAACATTGACACTTTCAGTTACTTTGTGTTGATCAATGATATACACTCTGTATGATCTTCTTCCATATCCAACAAAAATACCCTCATATGCCTTTGCCTCGAATTTACCACGACGATCATCTCCATCCTTGAGCACGAAGCATCTGGCACCAAATACATGAAAGTATTTGATAGAAGGTTTTTGTTCATTCAAAATCTCATAAGGAGTTTTCATGAAGTCTTTGTTGATAAGAGTTCGATTCTGAGTATAACATGCAGTATTAACAGCTTCAGCCCAAAAGTACATTGGAAGACCTGATTCACTTAACATCGTTCTTGCAGCTTCAATCAATGTATGATTCTTCCTTTCTACCACTCCATTTTGTGGAGGGGTTCTAGGAGCTGAAAATTGTCTGGTAATCCCTTTGTCTGTACAGAATCCATTGAGAAGTGAATTCTTGAATTCTGTTCCATTATCTGACCTTATTGCTCTAACAGGAACATTAGAATCTAACTCAATCATCTTGATATGATCAATCACAACTTGTGGTGTTTCATCCTTAGAGTGTAGAAATAAACCCACGTATACTTGGAATAGTCATCAACTATCACAAGACAGTAACACTTCTTTGACATCGAAAGGACATTAACTGGTCCAAATAAATCCATGTGCAATAGTTGCAGAACACCAGTTATGGAAGAAGTGTCAGTGCCTCTGTGACTTGCTTTCTTTGACTTTCCTTTCTGGCAAGCCTCACATAGTCCTTCTGGGGAGAATTCCAGCTGAGGCAGACCTCTGACCAATTCTCTTTTGACAAGAGAATTCATTGTTTTGAAATTGAGATGAGAAAGTCTTTTGTGCCATAGCCAACTCTCATCTGATGATGCCTTTGAATAGAAACAATTGACTTCAGGATTGCTTCCAGAGTTCATGTCAGCTACTAACAAATTTCCTTTCTGGATTCCCATCAAGGAGGGTTTTTCACTTTTCTTGTGCAGAATCTGACACTTCAGCTTATCGAATACAACATTGTAGCCGTTGTCACAGAACTGACTAATGCTAAGCAGATTGTGTTCAAGTCCTTGCATAACATACACATTTTCAATGATAATATTTCCAGCTAGCAAACAGCCATATCCCTCCGTTAAACCTTTGCTGTTATCTCCAAAGGTAACTACTGGGCCAGCTTTCTCATCCACATTTGATAGCAGGGCTCTATCTCCGGTCATATGTCTTGACGATCCGCTGTCAAGAATTCACACTACCGGTTGTACCTGTTTAATGCCCTGCAATACAAATGGATTAGACCTTCTTCAGAACCCAAGCTTGGCTGGGTCCGGCATACTTGTAAAATTGGCCTTTATCAGGCAAAACAACATTCTTAATTTTAATATTCTCAACTTTCTCAATGACTGGACATTTGACCTTGTGAACAGCCTTGACAAATTTCTGTTTAGGCTTAGGCACAAATGTCTCCTTTCTAGCTTTAGGAGGACTAGCAGTCTTAGACCTATCATGCTTTCTATTATTCACATGCTGACGAGGAGTAGTCTTATCATTAGAAACATGCTTACCATTAAAATAAGCATACATCAGATTAAAAGCACAAGACATACAATCAGGAACACCACATGCTTTATGAGAGGGATTAACAATAGGCAACTTATGCATGGTAGACATGGCATTTGTGTTATCCAACTCATGTGTGTCTGAGTTAGTCTTAGTTGCTTTCACAACCTTGACTGGAACTTTTGACACACTTGACTTGGAGACAGCTTTCTCATTAGCATTATCTTCAGCACGGATTTCTTCTTGAATAATAAATGAGGTCTCATCAAATGGTTCAGCAATTGATTCTTTATAGAGGGGTTCATCAACACCCTTAAGCACATGTGGTACTTCCCTGCCTTTAGCACAAACATGAGGAGGGGAGTTTATGCCTAATTTTCCAATAGCAGCATTGTAATCATAACCTATTCCAGATGTTTGATTAACAGCTTGCTTATTGTAAAACTCTTTGGACTTCGAACAAGAATTAAAATAAGCTTTAACCTTAGCCTCAAGACCGGTGATCTTGTCTTTGAGAATAGTTTCAAGTTGTCTATAACAGTCAACTCTATTCTCTAGAAAAGATACTTGTTCTTTTAATTTATCTTGATTAATGTGCACAAGTCTTAATTCATTGACCTCTTTCTCAAGGTCTTTGATTTGTTGATTTAACAATTCATTATCACGACGAGCACAATCTAAGGAAGCTCCTAGATGATAAAGTAATTCAACATCAGTAAATTTTACCTCTTTTCTTGACGATGAGGTGTTTGCATCACTAGCCATGAGAGCAAGATTCCCAACTTCTTTATCTTCACTGTCAGTATCATCCCAGCTTCTTCCCTTTGCCAGGTAAGCCCTTTCAGATTTACTCTTCTGATTAGAATCGTAAGAGTTCTTCCTAACTTGTTTTGGCTTCCTGCATTCTGTGGCAAAGTGTCCCAACTCATTACAGTTGAAGCATCAAATGGTGCTTCGATCAACCATCCCTCTTTTGTACCCACCACTGCTGGTGTTAGAGGATGAAGATCCACCTTTCTGGAATCTGTTGTAGTTGGACTAGTACTTGAACTTGGGATTCCTTTTGAATCTGACATTTGAGAATCTCTTGACAATCAGGGCCATTGACTCATCCTCCAATTGCTCTAGTTCTTCCAAGGAATAAAAATCATCTCCTGATTGATTTGTTGTAGGAGGATCAAATTCTGCTACTATCACATTTTCTTCAACCTTGGAAGACTGTACCATTCTTTCTGACTGTTGAGATTGTTGTTGTTGTTCATCAGCTACTAGAGCAGTAGACGTGCTGACCACTCTTCCTTTCCCGTAAACTTCCTTCTGCTGAATCTGCTCCAACTCATAAGTCTTTAACACACCATAGAGCCTTTCCAAAGAAATCTCACTCAGATCTCTTGCTTCTCTTATGGCAGTGATTCTATGTTCGAGATGAGTTGGCAGTGTTAAAAGGAACTTTTTGTTGACCTCCCTGATGGAATAGTATTTATCAATAATGTTCAGGTTGTTGATCAATGTATAGTACCTCTCAAACACTTCAGTGATTCCTTCTCCTGGATTGGATTTAAAGTATTCATACTCAGAGGTTAGGATTTCTAACTTGTTCTCCCTAACTTCCTCTGTGCCTTCATTAATAACCTCAATAGTTTCCCAGTATGTTTGGAATCTTTATAATTCATCACATGTCTATTCATCAAGGGATTAAGGGAATCTACTAAAATTAATTGAAGGCTAGCATCCAGGGAGGCTTCTTCTATTTCAGCAGGAGAGAAATCCTCAGGATCTTTCACATAAGTTCTCGCTTTGGTGATCACCACATCATTTTCTATTACCTCTGGTTCAATAACCATAGGAATTTTTGGACCCTTCTTTAACACTTGCAGATATTTGGGATTAGCAACTTGTAAAAACAGTAGCATCTTCTTCTTCTTCCACATAATATAATTTTCTTTATCAAAAAGTGGAATTTTAACAGTTCCAACTTTTTATATAGTCATTATGAATTTTTTGAGTGAATAAAAAATTCAAGGAGTGAAAGAAACACAAAAGTCTAGGATCTAGATTTGTACGTAAATCAGAAGGCTCTGATACCAATTGTTAGGTCCCAATTTGTTTGTAGAAGGGGGGTTGAATGCAAACAATACCGTTTAATCGAATAAAATGCGGAATAAAAAGGTGAAACAAAATTCAAGTTAAATAAAACTTTTATTAAACTTGAAAGGTGTTACAACAACGGTATCTGTTACAAGGGATTAATCTCAAATCAATTATTACAAATCTAGAATAAATTCGACATGAACTTTTTCTATTTTTGCAATGAAAAGATCAAATGCTAAATGCGATTTGAGATTAAATTCTAGGGATTTTAATCTGCTAGATTGTTACACAAGAACAAGATAAATAATTCTAGTGGTTTGGATTTAACTTTACAATCTAGAATTTTTATCTTGAATAAAGCAGATGAAAAATGAAATAATTTGCTTTTGTTTCTGCTGTGTTCTTGACTTGTGTATTCTGTTGAATTATTGCATGAATGTCTTCTGCTGTGTTTTTTGTTGTTTAAGTAAACAGAACAGTCCTGTTGAATCAGCAAGACTTTCGGCAAGACAATCAAATGAACTGGCATGACAATCCATTTGAACTGGAAGGACTTTCGGTGAGACTATCCTTTTGAACTAGCAAGACAATCCCAATAGCTAGCAAGACAATCAGAATGAACTAGCAAGACTTTCGGTATGACTATCAATTGTCATACCGATTGTCATAGTAGTTCAAATCATATTGTCTTACTGAATTATTAATAGATTTTAATCTAATAACAATTCTGAAAATCCTTAATATTAATTCTGAATTAATTAATCAATTAATTCAATTAATCAATAAATTAATCTTTGCAGATATAATTTATTTTCTTAATTAAATTATATGACTTAATTAATTAATAGAGAATTAATACTAATCTTGAGCAGCAACCATTCTTCTGAAAATCTTCTGAAAATTACTGTCAATTATGAATCAATTCCACCACTTCAATGTTGACACTCGATGTACTGTCTGGTTCATGAGTGACTAACTTCTGTGATGTTTCTTCAAGCCTTGACCTTGATACTCTTGATTTTCTTCAGACTAAATCCTTGTAATTAATTGATACCGTGACGAGATCTCTGTCACTTGATTAAATCCACAATCTTGATTTATATCACTGAGGCTTGATCAATTTCTTGAGCTTCTTCCAGTGAATTAAGTCTTCAAGTCTGTAGATGAATAATGTTTCTTAACCCTTTGACAGATGTTACTTTGTGAGATCTCTCTGACGATAGATCCACTATTTACTTATTACATTCTTATTTGAGTTGAGTTAAATCCTCGAATAAACAAATAGGCTTAACATATGCCTTTCAAAATCACTTCACTAGGGGTACTGTTGACAAAACCTTATTATTTAGAAATGTTAATGGCTCTAGTATACTTGTTCAAATTTATATAGATGATATTATATTTGGCTCTACAGATAAAAAACTTTGCAAAAAGTTTTCCAGATTGATGCAAAGTAAATATAAAATGAGCATGATAGGAGAACTAACTTACTTTCTTGGTTAAGCAAGTTAGTGATGGAATATTCATTAGTCAAACCAAATATATTTATGATCTTTTGAAGAAGTTTGATCTAATGGATTGCACATCTGTAAAAATTCCGTGGCCACTGGAACTAAACTTGAATTAAACACAACTGAAAAGTCTGTGGATATTTCAAGCTATAGAGGCATGGTTGGCTCACTTTTATATTTAGCAGCTAGTAAGCCAGATATAATATTTGCTACCTGTCTATGTACTAGATTTCAGGCTGATCAGGGCGAATCTCATTTAATAGCTATAAAGAAAATTTTCAGATATCTCAAAGGAACACCAAAACTTGGCATTTGGTATCCTAGAGATTCTGGTTTTGATTTAACTGGTTATTCAGATGCAGATTATGCAGATTGTAAAATTGATAGAAAAAGTACAACATGAGCCTACCAATTTCTAGGAAACAAGCTAGTATCCTGGTTCAGTAAAAAGCAAAATTCAGTTTCTACTTCTACAGCTGAAGCTGAATATATTGCTGCTGGTAGTTGTTGTGCACAGATTTTGTGGATGAAAAATTAACTGTTGGACTATGGTCTACAAGTGAATAAGATTTCTATTTTTTGTGATAACACAAGTGCTATTGCCATCACTGAGAATCCAGTACAACATTCAAGGACCAAGCACATTGACATCAAGTACTACTTCATTAAAGAGCATGTTATGAATGGTACTTTGGAACTTCATTTTGTTCCAAGTGAAAAACAACTTGCAGACATCTTTACCAAGCCACTTGATGAATTCACCTTCACTAGGTCGGTAAGTGAGTTAGGTATGCTTAATTACTCTGAATCTATTTTGATGTCTAAGCAATTTGTAATGCAGCCAGAGTAAAAGTTGATATTTCCTTTATAAGATAAAATTTTGACCAAGTCAGAATTTGTATCTTGACGGATGTTCATTATCCTTTGAAAATGAATATCCGTTGAATTATAACATCCGTCGAAGTGTCAACTCTTACTCTGTGTACTTTTATCATTATCCGTCAAATTGCACTCAATCTTAGTCGTTGTTTTTGAAAATTATCCGTCGAATTTACTTACAACCTATATGTATATTTCAACGGATAATCTTAGAATTTTTACAGTTTTCTCTATTTTTAAAAAGGCTATTTTGGGCTAATTTGATTGGTTACTTTATTTCACTTTTTAATTTTTGACAGTTTATTTCTGAGAAAGTATATAAGCTAATTCATATCTATTCTTTACTTTTATCTTTCTCAAGAAATTTCCCTAACTATTTCTTCTCCAAAGCAAAATATTTTTCTCTCTACACACTATTCTCATTCTCAACAATGGCACTAGTAGTCAAGATCATGTCCCAATCCGGGTTTGTGTATGAAAAGAACAACTTTGTTATATTAGTAAACAAGGAGATTGTTGCTTCTAGTGATTACTACAAAGTGATGGATTTCATTCGAAGTTGCAAAGTGAAGTATGCTATGCTAGAGTCTCCTGTTATCTACTGTGAAGTGGTTGAAGAGATATGGACCACTGCTATTTACAACTCAAATGACAAAACTATTACATTTCTCTTAAAGGTACAAACTATTGCATAAACAGTGATATAATTCGTGCTTGTTTTCAATTTCCTGAGAATAATACACTAAGCACACAGACACAGATGAGAGTTCCATGCTCAGTTCTATGGGCTATGCTTTTGACCCCACCAAGCTAGGTGATGTCAGGAGAAAAGGCCTTAGAAAGGAGTGGAGCTTTCTCTGTGATTCTTTTATTAAAGTATTTTCTGGGAAAATTATTAATTTTGATACAGTAACTTATTCACTTGTAAACATGTTATATATGCTGCTTAGTGATAAGTATCATAACTTTAGTGAGTATGTTCCGTTTGAATTAGGTTTTAAGCTATGAGACATTAAGAAAAGATCTAAAAACATATATTATGTTTGATTCTTTATGTTACTGGCTAACTTTGTTTCCTTATGAGACATTAAGAAAATATCTAAACTTTTTGATTGTTGGGTTCAGGAAAGAAGGGTTATTTCTGATTTGAACAGGGCAAACCATCACAGTGAGGTCCCTCTGGTTTACATGCCAATCATGGAATTGCCTCAGGTAAGTGAGGTAAATGTCTCTGTCTCTACTACTACTTCTCAACCACCTGCTTTTTTGTCATCAATTGTGGCAACGACATCTGTAAATGTGACCAAACAGATGCCTAACCAAGCCACAAAACCAAAGGTTTCCAAACCCAAATCAAAGAAAGCCCCCTCTAGTTTCTCTCAACAGAAGCTAGTTGTAAAATCCACACAAAGCCAAGAGGGGAGTGTGAGGGAAGTAAGGCCGGTGAGGGATAAGGTGAAAATCAAAGAAGTCCTAAGAATAAGGTTAGAGAGGTGAGTGAATCCTAGCCTAGCCACACTGCAGTTTTCCAACAAACTACAGTGCTTAATAAGGAAATTATCTCATTGTTAGTTATATCCTCCCAAAAGGATGTAACTATTGAACAAAGCTCTCAGCCAAGAGCACAGGCCAAAAGGGTAAGGGACACAGGCTCACCCCAAACTTATGCTAGAAAGAAGAAATCCAAAACCATTGGGGATATACAGGGTGCACACACTGTGCCTACTGCAGTCAAAGACTCAGTACATGCACCTTCTCAAAGTCAGGTTGATGTGGCTCCAATAAATGTGGAGTCATAGCAAAAATCTTTAACTATAGAAGCACCTAACACACCAAACTTACCCACACATTCTCTGGATGTTGATATGATTCATACATCAATTCCTGATTCTCCATCTCTAACTCTCATGGAGAAGCCAAAAATCCAAGCAAGTTAGCATCATTTTTTAGATGATTTGTTGGCTCACTTGCCATTTCTTTCTGAGTCTACTCAAATATCTATGCAAAATCTCAAATCAATCACCACAAATTCTTAGTAGTCTCTACTCCAAACTCTTTCATTTCCACTATTTCAACGGATATTGTTCATCCGTTGACAAGTGATTGTATCTCGACAGATGTGCTTAACAGCAGTCATCCGTTGAAAATCGCAACTACTATTTCTACGGATGTTCCTCATCCATTGAACATCACTGCACCACTTCAAACTTTAATAATTGTTACAAGTGCAGATGATCTAGTAGTTGTAAAATCACTCTTAGGACTGAGGGAAAGGAGTGAATTGAGTGAGAGGCTGAGTTGCTCTCAGGCAAAAGGAGAGGAAAATAGTGAAAATCTACAATCTATTTCTTCCATCTTGGAAAAAGTGAGTAAGTGAAGTCCCACCTTAGTAGGTGAAGGTGAGGGTGGGAATCCAAGGGGAGCCCTTGATGTAAAAATAGAGAGAACATGATAGAAAAGCAAGTACAGGAGAGATAAGGATGAAAACCATTGCTAGTGAGTCAATGAATGTAAGTGATGCAAAAAAAGAGATACTGTTTTAGCAAGAATATCAAGCTGTCATAGATTCTATCTCTTTGGATGCTGAGACATTTACTCATCCTATTACAGCATATCAACTTTTGGCTGGACAGGGAAATAAGGAAGCTGAGAAGCTACTCAACTTGTGCATACTACTGCTTCTATATAAAGGGCTAAGGATGCCATCACAGCCATGCCACCCACAGCTAGTGATGATATTGATTATGGAACTGGTGGTTCGGAGGATATTTTTGGGGATGAAGATGATGATGAAAAAGAGTTCATGGATATAGGGGAGAAGTAGGCCCTAGCTCAAGATCAAACATGCCATCTTTTGGTGTTTTTCCAAACATGTGATGAGCACCATTTCAAATCCACTTTGTCTTACATCATTCAATAAACTCAGACAGCTCTTCAAACTACTACAAATGCCAACACCAAGAGACTTCTACAAGCACACTTAAACTCTCTCCAACTACATCAAATTCAATCTCTCAAACAAAATCTGGATGTCACTGAGCTGAAGATAGAAATTGATCAAGTCAAGAAGGATATTTCTTAGAGACTGGATACTAAGTTTCCTAACACCACCATGTTTGACATCAAAAGACAACTAAGGAAAAATTATAATCGAGCCAGCAAGGTGGACTCCTTGGATATAAGACTCAAAACTATGGAAACTTCAATTACTCAAATCCATATACATCAAGCCCAACAAACACAGCTACTTCAGAAACTGGTGGTTGCACAGACTTCTTCATCTACTCAACTTGATGCTAAAAAAAGGGGGAGAAAGACTCAATTGTTCCAGTTAGCCAAGGGGAGCCAACAAGTGAGGGGCAAAAGTGCTAAACATTCAAGTCAGTAAAGTAATTGTGCCAGAAATTGCTTTCCCTAAGCCACCAGTCTTGGACAGCATTGATCTAATCAAGATAGCAGCTGCTAAGTTGGAATCAAATGAGAAATCTAAAAAGCTTAATGTCACAGCAGTTGAGCAAGAGCTAGATGCAAAATGGAGGAAGCTTGATGAAACCATCAAGAAAAAATTTTGTCCAATTGAGAAGCAAGACAAGGTCTTCTCTCACTTCTGCAAATTGAGACAAATTTTAGCTAATGAAATGAGCCTAGGGAACATGGAAAGGGGTCAACCCTCATCAATCAAGTCTCCAAAGGCCAATGTAATTTTTTAGCCAAAAAGAAATTATCCCAAAGAATTCAGACAAAAATCCACTGGACCTATCTTATGAAACGCCTAGGCCAGATGAAAAGAAGCTGCTTGCAAGGTGTATTGCCTTATCCAAAGATCCCAGAGACACTGTGTCAAAGAACATAATTGCTAAGATCTATAGGAATAGTAAACACTAATCGGTGTAGTGGCTGGACATCCACAATTTGTAGAGGCTAAGATAGAGGAAAAGGTGAGGCTCAAACAAAAACAAAAGCAAGCTGCTTTAGATGCCAAGAACCAAGCTAAGAAGCCTGCAATCACAGAAGTTGTATTTCGAACTGAGACATCTAAGAATATGGATGAAGGAAAGAAAGAAGAACCAAAGCAGATAAAGAGAAAGTTTAGATACAAGATCCATGCAAAGAGGAAGATAGATTTTGATGAAGACAAGGAGGATTACATGCCAGCCCAATCTACAATCACAAGCCAATCAGTCATACCTACTGTAAAGGAGGCTGAGTTTATGGTTGATCCCAACATCACCTTTTATAGTGATCCTGTTGTTCCAAAGGATGAGCCTATAGATTGGGACAACTTGCCTCTTCCTGATCTAAACCTTCCTATCATTTCCAAACAAAGGAAGACAAAAGAAAGAGTAGTCAAAACAGTCAAGCCTACCACCTCAAATCCAAACAAGTGGCCAAACCCAAACCTACTGTCAACAAAGGAGATCAACTCTTCATATGTGACATCAAAGAATTTTCAGACATAAATCTCTATCTGGATGAGCTTGAAGAAGTCAGATCTATTGATTCCTACAAGCACCTTCCAGAGAGACTAGTCTTCATGTACAAGGGTAGTAAAGAAATTACATGGCCACTTCACAGAATTTTCAATAAAGGTTATACAACTTTGGTGACTGTCTTCTTCTCAATCAAGAAGAACTTTGGACTTAACATAGTTACCAAGAAAATGGTACTAAACAAGATTGAGGAGATAAGAAATAGCTGGAGAGGATCAAATGCACTCCCGAGAGTATTGACTATTCCCTTCACTGGAGATAGGGTGCATTTGAGGCCATACTGGATTATGGAGTTCAAGGATGAAAAGAACATTAAAAGATTCTTCAGACTGGAAGATCAGCTAAAGACTGCAAGCAATGAAACTCTAAAAGAAATGTAAGAAAAGCTGGATCTAACAAATAATGATGAATCAGAATTTTTCAGATAACTCCAATACCAGATTGAAGAGAATGATGTGAAGCTGGGAAAGAAGTCAAGGCAATCAAGGAAATGATCTTAATTAGCTCAGTCTAGAGGAGCACCTTGAAAGTGATCTGTAAGACTCTCTACAAATTTCTCTTTATGAGAATTTTCAATAAATTGCAGCACTTGTAAATTTTATCTACTTTATTTTATTCTGTATTCATAGAGTATTTTGTTATCATCAAGTTTCTCTTAATTAATGGCTACAATTTCAGTATACATAAATTGGGGGAGATTGTTAGGAATATGTTATATTCTTGATGATAACTTGAACAAAACACTAAGTAGATTTTATTTAAGTAAAATTGTAGCTTTCAACGGATGATCATTTCAACATTCGTTGAAAGAGTAGCTTATGTATAATAAGATTAGTAGCACATTTCTGCATACTTAAATGGCTTAGTGAACTAGGTGTTGTAAAATGTTTAAGTCATGTTGACTACTAGATTGATATGCAAGATAAGATGGTGAATTGTAAATATTAGATGCCTTGTAATCTTGTATAAATGAAATAAAGTTAACTGCCAAAAAGATAGTCTCAGCGGATGATTCATAAAGCTTCAACGGATGATCAACATAGGTCTCGACGGATGGTCAACCAGAGTTTCAACAGATGATCAAACAAATTTCCAACGGATGATCAATCTAAGTTCCAACAAATGTTCAAATTAAAAAGAGCAGTTGATAGTGACTTGATAGTCACATGTGTTGGTGGTATACAAATGGAATGTGGCAGCCTGTTTGAAGGATTTAGAGAACAAAGAAGCATTTCCATTTCCATGCTAAACAAATGATATTCAAAGATGCTGGAAAGAGAAGTGTAGAAGCATGAAGTTAGACTAGATATAGTTTATCTTATTATCTTGTCTTTTTATCATGTAACTTGGTAAAATATAAACCAAGGGTAACAAGTTGAAAAGTATCCAAGTAAGTAAGCAATTACCTGAGAAATAGATAAAGCAAAATCTGTAAAGAATTTCTCAGTTCTTGTATTTCCAACTTGTAAGCAGCTGTGAACAATTTTGTTACACAGAGTTCTTAACTTAATATATATCTCTGGTGGAAAAGTTCAATCCACCAGAAAGTTTTTAAATACTTGTATTTATTTACTTTGTGTTTTGATTTTAATATTACTTTCATTCTGCACCATTGCTAAATCAAACACAGTTATATATTTATCGAAGAACTGTTCTTAAAAGTGAAAAGAAGCCAGAATTACATTCAACCCCCTTCTGTAATTCTTGTTTAGATTGTTTGGGAATAACACATGGACTTCATCAATTATTCTGAGAAGATCAACATGGCCATCATGAACAAGAAACATCTAAGGAGGGAATGGTCCTTTCTTTTTGACTCAGTAATAAGGGCCTTCACCTGCATGAAGTCAGGGTTTGATAATATATCAAGTGTTGTCCAGAAGCTGGTCTACTCAATGGCCCACAACAAATAGATCAATGTAGGACACTACATACTGGAGGAATTGAGCACCAGGCTAACAATGTCATTGGAGTCAAGAGGTAAGGAAATTTTTCTACCTAGATTTATTATGTCAGCTTTAAACTATAAAGTTAATGACATACATATGCTAGAAGGAGTAAATAGGTCACTAATTGGCAATTGTAAGCAAGTATCTGAAATTCTATTTGGATCACTTCTTACTAAGAATAAGGTTTCAGTAAGTCTTAAGTTAACACCTTTCATGATTGAAATATTTAGACTTACCCTTATTCTATGCCAGACATGAGAACTAGTGCAAGTCAACCTGGTGCAACAATGATTCCTGAGCCTGTGGAAGCACAAACACAGGCACACCTGCAGGAACCTACCCATGTTTAGCCTATTCATTCTCTACCAATAGCATCTAAGAAACCAACTACTTCATCCTCTCAAAAGGGTAAAGTGAGTAAAAAGAAGAGGAAGTAGATAACCTTGACAATTATGAATGAGAGTGGTGAGGAACAAACAGAAGCTGAGTCACCATTGGTTAAAAGAACAAAGAAGAGTAAGAATCCGAGCTGACCACTCAAGCCACCTCTGTATCCTCCCAAAAGGATGCAGTTGTAACAATGGGGACTAAACAAACTCCAGATATATTCTCTCAATAGGATGTGTCTATTAAAAAGAGCATTCACCTCAATGCATCCTGTATAGAGTCTGCACAGCCTGCACCTGAAGAAATTCAAGTGTAAGGTAAGAGAAATAAAGATGGCACACACAGTGAGAGCGCATATGTTGAAGCTCCCTCATCTATTCAGGGGAGCTGCCAACACTCACTTCTGAACAACAACTTCTAATCTCTCAAATTTCTTCTTCCCATACAATATTTGTATCTATTTCCCAAATGAAAGCTAAATTAAGTGACTTGGTTCAAGAAACCTTGATCACCACCTAGACACTAAAATCAGATGGTGAGAGCCTACTATCTGGGTAGACCTTGATGACACCATCAAAACCATGGGGGATTCATCAGTTTTTACTGAAGATCTCATGGATGTCACAAATGCACCTTCATGTACAAATCAACCTTCACATGCTGTTAGGTTTGAGGGTAGTACTCCTGAAGGGGAGCTATCTAAATCCTCTCCAATTCAATTGGAGGTTCCTCATGTAGGAACAACTCCCCTCAAAACCCTAGCAGAAATTTTTTTAGCAGTTGATACTAGGAGTACAATTGCCAATGATCCTGCTATGGGGGAGGCAGGTTTATCACATTAATGTGACAATGCTTTGCAAGAAGCACAAGGGTTTGAGACTGATGCACATGACAATAACCCAGTCAAATCCCCTCCAATTCAATTGGAGGTTCCCACTACATGTGAGGAACAACAACTTGTCATAACCACATAGCAATATGTGAGTAAAACTGTGACTCCTATCACAGGTGGTGCTGATCAACCTTCAACCTCACAACCTCACTTTCTCTCTCAATGGCTGCAAGAATCTGACTCTCAACCTACATCTGTAGATGATCTTCTAATTGAGCAGATTTTTAGATTAGCAAACATCTCACATCATCTACTCGCTTCAAACATGAGCAATCAAGACTATCAAGCTATTATGCTAACCTACAATGAAGAAGCTGAGAAATAAAAGGAGAAAATTGTAAATGATGCAGAATAAGATGGTAATGTAGATGCATGGCTGTCTAAGAACTTTGTATTGGAGATAGATCAAGTCTTGGCTAGGTTTAGGGATGAATATGTCACTATTCTTGGAAGCAATGGCAAGGTCTTAACTCCACAAGATGGCTATGATGCAGTAACTGAGGTCTATAAATCTCAACTCAAGGCTTTTCACCTATTTGGTAAAGCTCTAGAACTCAAGTTGACTGGTCATGAAGACAAGACAAGGAAGCTGGTGAAGGAGAAAATGGATGAGATCATACCATCTCAAGTACAGATCACCTCCAAATTCAAGCATTTTGTTGATCAAATGACTAGGATGGATCTGAATACTATTGAAAAAGAAGTCAAAAATCTTAAACAATCCTTCATTGCCCTTCATGAGGTTGTTCAAAAACAAATTACCAATACAAATGACTCCAAGGTCAAACTGGAACAGTTTCACCAGAGCAAATTTGAGCCCTCTACCTTGCTTATGGATGGCATCAAACAAGCTGTAGAAGCAATTTTTGGCTCCACAAGCTCTCATCAGCCAAGATCAACTTCTACAAATCCGCTACGACCCCATGATCACGATTAGCCCATGATAGAACTCATTGTCACCATGGGTTCATACGAAAACATGATAATCACACAACGATATAAACTAATAAAAATACTTAATAAAACCAGAGTACGTCACAAGAGTATTAAGGTTCAAAGTAAAGAAAACTAGCATCCACTGTTATAATGAATAAACGAATAACGTATGCTTCATCTTCTTCGTTGTGGTGTGCTAAAACGGTCTTCTTAATCCTCTCTCCTTGCTCCTTGCTTGATTGATACTTGTTGCTGTGAAACGTCTCTCAAGATTGCTTATATAAGAGTCCACAAGAAACAGCGCCGTCAGAAGGCCAATAGAAGTCTAATTACAAAAATCCAGATTCTAAAAATACGACCCCAGGCGGCCGCCTCAGTTCCCAGGCGGCCGCCTCAGTTCCCAGGCGGGCACCTGCATCTTCACGCGGTCACACCACATCCCAGGCGGGCGCCTGCACTGCTTCTGGAAAAATCCACTTTATACTCCTGATTTTACTGAATTCTTCGTACAACTCCCCGCAACTGGTTCCAAGTACTTCCCTAGGCTTATTATGATGAAATCTCCCTAATTACGTAAGTTATACCCTGAAATGCAAAGACACTAGAAAAACACAACAAATACGCAAAATACTTGATTTGAAGACATCAATTCAAGCCATTATAAGACGTTCTAAGTGGTATAAAATGCCACTTATCACACCCCCAAACTTAAATTGATGCTTGTCCTCAAGCGTCACAGACTCAAAAACAAAATAAAAACATGCATGAATGCAAACTACATGAAATGCAGCGATCCCCATCGCGATGACTAAACCAACCAACACATAACATCTCAACAAATGCAATTAGACGACTAAAGATCAATCAAATCACGCAAGCTAACATTCAACTAGAAATGTGGTGTGTGTGAATACTTAACAGATATGCTTCGAAAATTATCATAACTCAATTATCCTTAAGGCAATCACAAGATTATACGAAGAATATATTCTAGTGACAAAATGACTTATAACACTTCAAGATCACTGGAGCTTATTACGGAATCATGCTTTTATTCAATACTATAAACAAATGCTTATTTGATCGTGCAATGAGTGAGGTCCACAAAAGACTTATGCAATGGCATCCATTTAGCGAGCGTTAGGTTAGCAGATCCCAGACTATAAAAGCATTTGGTCACTAGGTACAAAGTCCCCTAAGAACTTAATAACTCGAATACCAAAGAGCTCACTCGTGATCAATTATGCATTAAACCATATTTTTCTTTTTTATTTTTTTCAATTTTTTTTTCAATTTCTGAGCAAGTGCGTTTCGCTCCATCTTGCTCAACCCTAGACTACTCGCATACAATACGAGCCGGATACTAGCCATTTGACGCCTAGCCACGACTAGCAATGAATTCCAATTTTTACTCCAATTTTATCTTTTTATGCCTTTTATCATTAAGAGCCTATCATAAATTCTAAACATAAGCAATAGATTAACCTCAAAAACCATCAAACCATGACAACAATCTAGTCCTTAAGCATACTCTAAGACTTAGTGAAATACAAGTGTTTCTAGCATGCATGTCAACCTAACAAGATTCAACATCACTCTAACGCTATCACTACACTCGCATCAATATCACATATCAATTGGTAAAGCAACACAAAAGGGATCATGGTATATGCATGAGCTATATGACATGATAAATAAAGCTATAAAATAAAAAAAATATATGGCAAAAATATGGCAAAAGTATGCACTATATGAACTAAACTATCATAAATATGCAACTACATGACACTCACACAAATATGTTCCTTAACTACCACCCCCAAACTTAAAATCTTCACTGTCCCCAATGAAGTTAATAGAAAGGAACACAGGGTATACCTACTTAGAGAAATCATTATCATCACCCTCAGAGGGTGGAGTGTCAGGAGGCGGATAAGCAGAGTCCTCACCAAAAACGGGCCACTGAATGTCAGCTCCAAGGCCTCTGAAAGCAGTCCCAAGTGCTAGGGTGAGCTCCTGCGCAAACCTACTCCGCCACTCATACATCGCATCCATCCTCCTGGAAAGCCTCCTATACTGGACATCAGCCATACATGAACCATCACCTCCTTGGGCTCTAGAAGAACCTGCCTCGCCATGAGCCAGACTAGGCCTAGCCATCGTAGCACCAGCTGCTGGGCGTCCTCCTGGAAGACGATATCCCAAACCATGCTCCTCGGGCTCTCCACCCATCCACTCCTGCATTGCATTCAGCGTCGATGAATCAATATGAGCGGCTGGCATCTGCAACTACTCATAAGAAGGCCATTGAACTCCAACTGCCTTACACAGCTTCGTGACAACAGAGGCATACAGGATGTTGTTATGCGTCCTCCCCCTCTAAAACTTTAAAATCCCTTGGTAGATGAACTCACCAAGGTCCATATAATACTCCTCATTCAAAATACCCCACAACAACCTGGCTCTCTCAAATGTAACCTCATGTGCATGCGAAGAAGGCAAAATATTAGCACAAATAAAGGCATTCCAAGCACGGGCATACCTGTTCATCGCAACAGCCGGGAAAGAATGATACTCGTTAGATCCCGTCTTAAACTTCCACACCGTGCCCAACTAACAGAGAGTAGCAATAATCAAATCCGAGTCAAAATCCTCAGGGGTCTTCTCATTCCAATTCTCCTTCTGGGGCTTCCTTTGTCGCTACCCAATAACACGGCAAATCACCTCGGGCTGATAATCAACAGTAAGCCCACGAACAACAGAACACCCATTCTTGTCGGCCTTGGCGTTCGCATAGAACTCGCGAAAAACACTCATCGGGACCGCCTCAGGTGACTCGCAAAAAGTAATCCAACCCTTCTCTGCAATCATCGACAATAACTCACCATCCCTCCCCGATGGCAAAAATCCCCTCTCCTTCAGAATCGGCTTAGTCAGAAGCCTAACATACTCCTCCTTAGCAGCCCTATCCACCAATCGGGCCTCGCAGCAGTACCCTTTGAAGAATCAACAGTCTGAATGGTGCTGTTGCTATCGACAGTTCGAGATCTCTTTAGGGTCTTTGAAACTGAGAATAAGAGTTTGAGAGTTGTGTTTTGTGTGTAGGAAAGGGTTTGTAAGTTGAAAGTATATGGGACTGTATATGGAGAGGTTGTGTGTATATATAGGGTAGGATTTAGGTTAGAATTAGATTAGGAATGGGATTTGTGGTTGATTGGGAGATGGAAATCGTGGGTAATGGGGTTTGTAATGTTGTGGTATTTTGTTTTTGTTTTTTTTCTATTTTTTTTGGTGTTTTATAAGGCTGAAACAATTTTTCAAACAGTCGGTCTCCAGGCGGTCGCCTGGAACCAGCAGGCGGGCGCCTGCAGGGTTCCTGGAAGAAATTTTTTCTGCCTTCAATTTTTTGATTTTTGTTTTTGGGTTTTTGCATAGAGTACTAAATTCTAAAGGTCCTATGGTCTCATATCTTGGGTTATCTCCCAAGAAGCGCTTCTTTTACGTCATTAGCTTGACGTAGAGTAGTTCGATCAAGTTGATAATAAAACGGCACTAACCACTTCCCGGTTTTCAGTATCCCCATAATAGTGCTTCAATCTCTGACCATTAACTTTGAAAGCTTGGTCCAGATCGTTCTCAAAAATCTCTACCGCTCCGTGTGGAAACACAGTTTTGACGATAAATGGTCCAGACCACATTGATTTCAACTTTCCAGGAAAAAGTCGGAGATGAGAGTTGAATAAAAGAACTTGTTGCCCCGGCACAAATGACTTAGGAGATAGCTTCCTATCGTGCCACCTTTTTACGTTTTCCTTGTAAATTTTGTTGTTCTCGTACGCTTGAAGTCGAAATTCATCAAGTTCATTTAACTGAAGCATTCGCTTCTTCCCAGCTGCATCTAGATCAAGGTTTAACTTCTTCAATGCCCAATAAGCCTTATGCTCAAGCTCCGCAGGTAAATGACATCCCTTACCATAGACAAGTTGAAATGGGGATATCCCGAGTGGAGTCTTGTATGCTGTTCTATAAGCCCAAACAGCTTCATCGAGCTTCAAACACCAATCTTTCTTTGACGGATAAACAACTTTCTCTAGAATGCGCTTGATCTCTCTATTAGACACTTCAGCTTGACCATTAGTTTACGGATGATAGGCAGTAGCAATACGATGATTCACATTATAGCGCTGCATCATAGAAGTGAACTTACGATTGCAGAAATGCGACCCCTCATCACTTATGATAACTCGTGGCGTTCCAAACCAATCACCACAAGCTAAAGTTTCTATACAACCAAACTGCAAACACTTTCATAAAAATACCAATCACCACAAGCCAAATATCTCTCAAGAAAATCTCAATCTTACCATCTGTAAAACCATCACTCAAAATTAATTACAAATCTGTTGGGAGGAAACCTAAGAAAGCCAAGCCTACAGAAAAAGTAGAAGTCACTGAATGGGCCATCTGGAATTGTTTCAAGCAAAATGACTTTCAACCTTTAAATTGGTGCATCTTAGATGAAGAAGATTATTTTCAACAACTATCTGAGGAAATAGTTAGAGTCTGGGTTGTATCTCTAAGGGAAGTTAGAATTCACTATGAAGATGGGTCCTTTACTTTTCTAGGCTGCAGCTTAATGGGTTCTCTCTCTCCCATAGAAATCAAAAGAGTGATAAGTTTGCTAAAAGATAAGGATACTGCTACAAGAGCATGGAGATCAGTTCTGGATGAGTGTTTGATTATAAGGGAGGAAAGAAGAAAAAGAAATGAGGCTAAATATGAAGAGAGAGAAAGGAGGTATGATGAGGAGATTGAAATGTACATGAAAAGATCAGAAGAACTCAAGGAAATAGGAATGAGTAGAATCTCTAAAGATGGAAAGTTTCTAAACATCAAAGCTGGCAAATTTTCAAGATTTAAAATTGAAGAACTTGTAAAAGCTCTAAGTGGGACACCTATTATAGAAGAACTTAAAATTCTTGTTACTTAAAGGATCTCATTAGAGAAGAAACAGAAGCAAAAACAGTTTTTACCTGATGCTTGTAACCATTTAAACTCTGTAAATCTTCTAATATATAATAGTTGTAATTGTGTTAATTTTATGTATTAATCTTACTTTCCATTACAACTTGGGGTTAGTCTTGTTAACAAGCATGAATTTGTGTTAAGCAGTCTTCTCACAAATTAAGGGAGATTGTTGTGCAAGACATGCTTGTACTTTAACAAGACCAAGTCAAATTGACAACCTTAAGTAAGTTGTATTGTAATCTTAGTTTGCATTTTGTATTATAACATTTAAAGTCTATAAAAATGATCAAGAGCATACTGGAGTCTTTTTCTGTAAATAGTATCAATCCTAAGATATCTATTTGGAAGAAGATCAAGAAGATCATGCCTTAGAAGAATTATGAAGAAGCTTGGAGTTGAATAAATCTGTTTTAAGAAAAATGTTTTAAGTCAAGCTCTCTACAAGTCACAGATTTAGTGTTATAGAGAAGTCATTCGAGAACTACAGAATGACTTATAGAGAACTTAGGAAAGCTACTAGAGAGCTCAGAGATATCAACAAGCCAAATTGAAGACATGAAGATTGGAGATATCGACAAGTCATTTCTTCACTAGAGAACTCAGAGTTATTGACAAGTCAAAATTTATTAGAGAACTCAAAGTTATCGACAAATCAAAATTCATTAGAGAACTCTGAGTGATCGACAAGTTAAAATTTACAAGAGAACTCTGAGTTACCGGCAAATCAAAATTCACTAGAGAACTCTGAGTTATCTACAAGTCAAAATTAACTAGAGAACTCAGAGATGTCTATAAGCCAAAGTGAAGACATGAAGTGGAGAGATCTCGACAAGCTAAATTCTCTTATAGAGAACTCAGAGACCTCTATAAGTCAAATCAACAATAGAGTGATTAGAGATCTCGATAAGCCAATATATTTATCGAGATGTCAAATTCTATATATACCTAACTGAAGTTCTCGAGGTAAAATCTCAAAGTACAAATTGCAAACCAGTTCAATATCCAAGATTGACAATCAAAAAACAATCCAACCAGTTGGATTATCAAGTCTACAAAAAGTAGCTTGAAGAGTGTGTAAGATTAACGGTGGAGATTAACTGACAAAGGAAGATCAAAGTTAACACAGTATGTAAAGATATGCTAAGCCAGAAATGGAAGTTATACTTTTCCTAAAATGGAAATGATAAGTGACAGTTTGCTAAAGTGAATAGCATCACTTATTAGACACTGTGTAAACCAATAGTTAACTGTGATATAAAGTTAAAACTGGTCCTTTGTTAGATGTAACAAATTAGATAAGAAAATCTATATTTCTCTCAATAAAGAAGCTAAACTCTTTAGCAACAAAGAGTCTAGATATTTTGTAGCAAAACATTCTTAATTTTAATATAAAATTAAGTGAGGTTTGAAAGATTTGTGTTCACTGTTATTACTTATTTAATTTCAGTATTAATACATCTCACTGCAAGATTTAGTTTACTTTGTTCACCACCATAAATACTTCAAGAAAAGTATAAAAACACAAAGAAACATTCACCTCCCCCCCTCTGTGTGTAATTTATTACCTAACAATCCTAATGTTCTTATTTCAGGGACCAAAACCTTCAGCTCTGATACCAAACTGTAACGTCCTCCAAATCCGGGATCTAGATCTTGGGGTTACTTGTTAATCTCCCATATAATACAAACATGTATAATAATTAATCAAACATATATCTAACTCCTTTATAACTATCCAGGTCTTTTAAGGTTGAGGTATGAAAACAAGAACAGTACACTATCTTTATTACAAACCCAAATATAAAATCTCATAAAAGTCTCTTTACTACAAACCATTATCTAAACAAGTTTTAAGCTTATTTCATTTTATTCCAACTCACACCACAACTATCTACACTGTACATGCTCAGGTAGTCCAAAGCTCTCTTCCTGAATCGGGATTAACACTCTAGGTATTAGAGGGTCTCGCTGCTTGACACGCTTCTTTATCACGCGAGTCCGGATATGTTTCATTCTCTTTCTTAACTGAAACAAACAAGGTGAATAACACAAAAGGGGTGAGCCAAAATATGATTAACAAGCCCACAATATATAAACAATATTATAATAAAGCTAAATGAACCGGTAATCTGGCTGTATCTGCAAACATGTAACCTTGCAAGAAAAGAATAAAGGCCACCATCGGCGAGTATCAATAAACTAGACTAGACATAAGTTCACACCTATATCCTGCTGATCAGTTATGATACAGTGCAGATCTATACCTCTATGTATAGACCCAGTCGGGTACCCAGGCTCAACAGCCCAAAACAAGGATCCGGTAAATTCCCGGTCCATAGGATCAAGTGTATACCTGATCCTAATCATCACCATCCAGTTCACAAATGAGCAACCGGAATAATCGGTATGCTTTAATGTATCCCAACATCAGAATATATCATGATATATATATATATAATATATTGGAATATAAATAGAATATTCAGTGAATCAAGAGAAATCAGGAATCGGAAACACAATATAAACAAAATAACATTAATTGTATATCAGTGTATGTGAATAGGAATTATCATTGTCTATCGAATTAAAAATCTGAATAAGAGAAAACGATTTACTATTCTGAATTTAAAATAGGGAAAAATTTGCTTGTTATGCGATTTACCCCAAATATATCACAGTTCTCTAACACTGGCTTTTCCCACCTTGTTGGCTTCGTCTCTAACAAAGAAAGATACTCATTTGGTCAACTCGTATCTCAATTGTGTCTCAAACCGACTTCTTGTAGCTCCTATCGTTTATCCGTACGCTTATAGTTGACTCGTATAATAAATACAAGCAATTAAGACTCGATTAACCATATAATTCACTTAGCACATAAGTCACATAGTCATTCTAGGTTTAAAATAATTTTTAGAATCGAAATTGGATCACTATTCGCATTATTGAACAATATCTGGCTCGTTTTCTAATTTTCAGAATTTATTCGACTCGTCTCTATAAGTAATAAGGTCTATGAATAAATAAATATCAAAAGTCGACTCGCTTTCAAAATAAATTAAGGTTTGATACTATTTTTAATGAAAACGGATTGTTTTTCTTAGTCGAACGGCTTTCGTTTCGTTTAAATCGGATAAACGGTTCAATTACTGTTCAATAAATAAGAATAAATCAATGTATTATTCAATATAATCAATTATTCAAAATAATTTAACCTTAAAAATATTTTAAAATAATTATTTAGAAAAATCAGAATTAAAAATGATTTTTCCATAATTTTTGGAATTAAAATGAATTTTTTATGATTTATTGAAACTAAATTGATTAATTATAAAAATAATTAATTATTTTTAAATAATTAATAAATAACTAATAATTAATTAATATTAATTAATCTTGAATTTTAGAAAATAATTCAGATTTATTTATAGAAAAAATTAATTAACTAATTAATTTATAAAATAAAGAAAACTGATTTTATTATTTATAGAACAAAAATAAATAAAAGTAAAAATAAAATTTCCAAAAACAGTTTTTGAAAATGATTTTTGGGAAAACCGGATCAAACCGGGTTTCAAACCGGGTTTGAATACGGGTTCCTAAGAACACAACCGGGTCGCCGGCAAGTTAAATTATCCGGTGACAACCCCATTTCTCGGTGAACTCAATTCCGGCTGCACAGGGGGTTATTCACCCTCGATTCCATAGGGTTTTTAATCCCTATCAACCCGAAAAATCAAACCCCATCTCCAAAGTTACATATGATAACTGTATTGTCTTCTCCGACCAAATTCGAAGAACACCGGCGACAGTTGCGGGGTTTTTCGGCAACGTCAACCCAGACTCGAAGAAACCAGTTGCAAATCGTTCCCTTCTTCGTTATTAACCCAACCTAGTCCGAGAAATTATCAAAAAATCATCCCCGTGACCGGAAAAATAAAAATGTCGTTTAATGCGGCGATTTCCGGCGAACACCAAACGTAAATCATATTCAATGAAACCGGTCTCAAACAATCACAAATTTCACGATCTATAACTCTACATCAATCAATTAGATTAAAACAATCTCAAACTAAAGTACCCGAATTCAAATCAAAACCCTAAAATAAAAATTGAAAAATGATGCATTTAAACATGAAATTGATAGCAAAATTAGAAAGTAGAATTCATGAGCTTTTGATTGGTTACTCACATGATGAATTTGGATCTCAGAAACACCTTGAAATCGAAGCTTGAATCCAAGAACTCAAGATTCCTAATTTCTGGGAATTTGGGGAATTTTCTGAATTTTCTGATTTCAAATAATTAAACAAAAATTAAGGTATTTATAGTAGTAAAAAAAATACCCTTAATTAAAATTAAGTCCCTAATTTTATATCTAATATAATTATTTGGCCCTTAATTAATAATTTTTTAGTATTAATTTTTAATTTTTAAATATTTAATATATACAATATATATGTCAAAAATTCCCAAAAATTGCGAATTATTCAAAAATGCAAAGAAATGGAATGTTTGAAATTCCCATAATTTTATAAAAATAAAAATATGATTTTTATGGGGATTTTGACACCCGAAGGGCCCGAAAAAGTCATTTTCGCGAAATAATAAAATTTTTAAAATAACTGGATGTTGAGAATAACGCTATGGTTCAAGTCATACTTGGCAAAATAAGGCCAACTATTTTATATGAAATATCAGCTATTAAAACTAAGTGTGGGTCGTATAACTTTTGATATGAAAGCTTTTAATACGAAATAAAATACCCGATAAATATTCGGAGAATACTCTGACGTTATAGAACACACATAGCACATAACAGCTAAGGTTTTATGACTAAATACACTTAATGACATAATAAAACATATAATTTCACCTTTATTATGATATAATACAATCGTAATTCCCCAGTCATTACAGATATCCATGGTGAGTTCTAATGCTGAAAGCACTTCCATCAAAACTTTAGAAGATGGTGACTTTTTGATGGAAGGAGTTGTTAAAGAGGTTAATGCTAGTGATTTTGAAAGCCTTGATGAAGGACCTGAACCACCCAAGAAGGTAGGGGAAGAGTTTTCGGTGGAGATTTATTTGGCTCCAAGGATGCCAGAGGAGACCAAAGGAGCTACTGGTGATATAATGTCCATATTGGTGGATGAAGCTGACCCAACTAAGGAGCTAAAGATTGGGCAGCAGTTGGTAGCTGAAGTGAAAGAAGCTCTTGTTATTTTTTTAAAGGCAAACTTGGATGTCTTTGCATGGTTCCATTCAGACATGGTTGGGATAGACCCAAAGATTAAGTATCATCATCTTAATTTTGATCTAGAAAAGAAGGTTATAAGGTATAAGCGAAGATCTATCATTGGTAAAAGAAATACGGCTTTGAAGGAAGTGGTGGACAGGCTGCTAAAAATAGGTTTGGTTAGGGAGACTTTCTACCAAGATGGGCTTGATAATCCTGTTCCAGTGAAGAAGCCAAATGGAAAATGGCGTACTTGTGTGGATTTCACATATCTCAACAAAGTATTTCCCAAGGATAACCTCCCCTTACCTCGAATAAATCAATTGGTTGATGCTACGGCTGGACATGCTTTGCTTAGCTTCAAGGATGCATATTCCAGTTATAATCAGATTTCTATGTACACACCAGATAAAGAGTATACCTTCTTTATAACTGAGAGAGGTCTATACTGCTATATTGGGATACTATTTGGTTTGCTAAATACAGGTGCAACATACCAAAGGTTGGTCAACCGATATTCAAAAATCAAATTAGAAAGACAATGGAGGTTAATCTGGATGATGTGTTAGTAAAATCAAAGGTTACAGCTGATCATGTGACACACCTCTCTGATATGTTCAATATTTTGAGGAAATTCTGCATGAAGCTAAACCCTCAAAAGTGTGTTTTTGAGGTTGAATCAAGAAAGTTTTTGAGGTATTGAAGCCAATTCTGTCAAAATAAAGGCTTTACTCGAGATGCGTTCACCTCGAACTGCCAAGGAGGTTCAATTTCTAACAAGAAGGGTAGCTGCTTTAAACAGGTTCATTTCTAAATCATCATATAGGTGTAAGGAGTTTTTTGCAATGATTAAGAAAGGGAAGAATTTTGAACGGACCCCAAAATATGAGGCTGCATTCCAGAAGTTGAAGCAACAGCTGAGTAGCCCCCACTGTTATCTAAACCTGGTGAAGGAGAGGTTCTTATCCTTTATTTAGCAGTTTCAAAATATTCCATTAGTGTAGTTTTGGTACGAGAAGAAGGAAAGATTCAATATTATGTGTATTATGTCAGATAAAGGTTGTTGAATACTGAGACTCGGTATGCTGACATGGAGAAGCTTGCATATGCTTTGATACATGCAGTAAGGAAGATTCGACTATATTTTCAAGCACATAAATTGGAAGTGCGTACCTCATATCTGTTAAGGCAGGTTCTTCATAAGCCTGAAGCTTCTAAAAGATTAATGAAATGGGCCATAAAGTTGGGTTAGTTTGACGTGGATTACAAGCCAAGAACAACAATTAAGTGGCATGCCCTTGCTTATTTTTTGTTGGAATTCCTAGAAACATTCTCTGTGAAAGGTAATGAATGCCCAACTGAACCAAAAATGGAGAAGTTGGTAGAGGAACATTGATCACCATGGTGGACCTTGTATGTGGATGGAGCAGTGAATGGTAAATGAGTTGGTGAAGGTGTGATACTGGTTAGCCCTGAAGGACATAGGCTACAAAGTGTAATTCATTTCGACTTCTATGAGATAAATAATGATGTAGAGTATGAAGCCTTAATTGCAGGGCCTAAAGCTAGCCTTGGAGATGAAAGTGGAGAATCTCAATGTCTATAATGATTCAAAGCTCGTGATATGGAATATTTGAGGAGTATATTACGCTAGAGGTCCGCATACAGACCTGTACATGAGATATTCGCAAGAATTGATAACTAAGTTCAAGGAGGTTCATTTAGAACAAATTCCAAGATAAAAAAATGCAAATGCAGATACTCTTGCTAAATTGGGTTCACAAAAGGAAGCCACACTATTAAGAGTTATCCCATTAGAGGTGCAGCAGCAGCCAAACATCCCCAAGATGGAAGTTGCCACAGTAGAGACAACAACTGAGGGTACATGGATGAGTCATATCTATGACAATATCAATAAAGAAGTTCTTTTAGAAGGAGGGGAAGATGAAAAATGGTTGAAGTAAAAAGATGCCAGATATGTGGTGTATGAGGAACTCTTTACAAAAGGGGCTTCAACCAACCACTTCTAAGGTGTTTATCAGAAGATAATATGAGTACATTATGGGAGAGGTTCATAAAGGGATCTGTAGAAACCATTCTGGAGGTGCTTCATTGGCTCACAAGATACTACATGAAGGATACTATTGACCTAGCTTACAAAAGGACTGTTACCTCTATACGAGGTCCTGTGAACACTGTCAAAGATATGCTAACTTTGACAGCAAGCCAACTGTGCCATTGAAACCTCTCACAAGCCCATGGCCATTAGTGTGGGAGATTGATCTAATTGGAGAGCTCCCTAAAGAAAAAGGAGAGTGAAGTATGCAGTGGACTACTTCATAAATAGGCAGAGGCTAAACCTCTAGCTACTATTGTAGCAGATATGGGGTACCTTACAAGCTAATTTCTGACAATGGAAAGCAGTTTGACAGTAAGGAGATGAGGCAGTTATGCGAGGACTTTCATATCAAAAAAGGATTGTTAGCAGTGTGTCATCGACAAAGTAATGATCAAACTGAGGCCATTAACAAGATTATAAAGCACATTGTGAAGGCTAAGTTGGAGGAAAGTAAGGGATGATGGCCAGAGGAGCTACCTAAGGTGTTATGGTCCTATAACACCACACCTTGAACCACAATATGTGAGTCTCCTTTTACCCTCACATATGGTTGTGAGGCAATGGTACCTGTGAAAATTGGAGCAGGTTCATTCAGGAGGGAAAGTCATGATCCAGAAAATAATGATCTCAATCATCACTTGTACTTAGATCTGTTAGAAGAGGTACAAGAAAATTCACAGCTGAAGCTGGATGCATATCAGCAGAGGACAAGGAAATACTTTGATAAGAAGGTTCGGGCTTGACTTTTAAGGGTGGGATTCTTGGTGTTGAGAAGGATGATGCCAAACATGAGGACTCCTGGATATGCTATTTTTATTGCTAATTAGGAAAGTCCCTACATCATCAAGACAGTTCTATGGGAAGGAACGTACCACCTGACAGACTTGGATGGGAAGCTAATTCTCAGGGCTTGGAATGTTGAACACCTCAAAAGGTATTAAAAAAGTTAGGTATTTATTTCGAGTAGGCCTCTTTCAGGTGTAGGAAAATAAAAGCAGCTTATTAGTTGTATCTGCCATGATAGATTTATACTCAGTATAACAGTTGATTGCTTTGGTAGGCTCGAGGGGTAGTGCATGTACACATCACCGATAGGATTTCTTGGTTTTTGAATAAAAAACTAAAGTTTACTTCACATATCTTGGCTTTATATTGTTCGAATAAATAGGAATGTATGTATGAATGGATTTTTTGCAAAAGATTTGTCTACTTTAGTTCTTCACCTTATGAATTAAGAGTAAAAAACTAGGGGTAGTAGTGGATTATATGCAATATATGGCTTAGGCTATGAAAATCTTGTAGATGTTTTAGTTTTTGGTAATTATTTTTGGATTCTCGGATATATGCCCTGTATAAATGCATGTTATAATGGATATGAATGATATTTAGAGGAATGTCTAGTTACACGTACTTCAAAATAATCTTGGTTTATTAAATAAATGGTATGGAAATATAATGAAAATGTACAATTATTGTAATTCTTGGATAAGGAATGATGTACGCAAGAAATTGCGTACCTGGATGGTACGGTGTATGGTTGATACACCAAAAAATGTATGGTTTATACATGGAAAGACCTGGGATGCTTTAGCCTACGTGATTCCCTTTGGGTGGTAAAGCATTACTTATGGAAAAATTTGTGTATTGATATATGGGTAATGGACGAATCTTAGTGGATAGTCGATTCCTGGATTAGATTTACGTGGTTCTGTAAACTTGGATGGATATGTTTGTATAAAAATACAAGTCTATAGGTTTTTCACAGGTGCATGTCGATCTCAGGAAAACTAAGCTAGTGTAGTTCCTGTAAAGTTTGGCATAAGTACGGTCGGAGTGCAAGGTACTTGCACAAGGAATAGGGGCTTGCAGGGACATTGTAAGTTTCAGGGCTTACGAGGATGTAAGTTTAGGTTTAAATATGAACCTGGGATTTGGAATTGGAGGTTGTTAGATATATTTGAGATGTCATGTCTAATGTGTTTCATGTTTAGTTTTCAGATCTTAATAAACAGGAAATATCAGTACTTACTGAAATCAGTACTTACTGGAAGTCAGAACTTAAGGATATCAGGACTTAGATTATCAGAAGATGGATATCAGAACTTAAGTACGGGAGGACTAACAGTTAAGGAAAGAAGCTGATTTACAGGAAAGAAGATCGAGACTAATACAAAAAGAAGATCGAGACTAATACAAAAAGAAGATATGCATGGAAAGAGTTAGAGAACTTAAAGACTTGTATAAGATATCTGATTGATATATTTTAGGAGACAGAATTATATTCCATATCAATTAGAAGTTATCTTGTAACTATGTACTATATAAACACAGACATAGATTTACACTATATGTGTTATCATTATCGAGAAGATCATACATTGTAACCTACCAGCTCTCGTGATATTTGTTCATAATTGAGAGAGAACAGTTCCATTGTAACAGAGTTTATTATATTGAATATATATGTTTACTGTTACTTGAGTTCGAAATCGATTCAATTGTATTCTACAATGTATTCAACCCCCTTCTACAGTGTTGTGTGACCTAGCAAGTGGTATCAAAGCCTATCTGTTAACACACATACAGTGAGATCCAAAACAATCATGTCTGAAGAAGCAGAAAATCCAACCAAGCCCGCCAAAACTGAAGAAAATCAAAAGACTCAAATCCACATTCGATATGAGACTATTAGGGTTCCCATACTGACACCTTTTGAGTACCCCATATGGAAAGTGAAGATGGCTATGTTTCTGGAAGCTACAGATCCAGAATATCTTGAAAGAATTAATGAAGGACCGCATAAGCCAACCAAGCTCTCTATTATAGTTGCAGATCAGCCAGCAAAGACCATACCAAAGGAGAAAAATGAGTATACAGCTGAAGATATCTCATCCATTTCTAAGGATGCAAAGGTAAGGCATTTGCTGCATAGTGCCATTGATAATGTCATGTCAAACATGGTAATTCATTGCAATACTGCAAAGGAGATATGGGATGCTTTGAAGACAAGATGCCAGGGAACTGATGCAATAAAGAAGAACAGGAGGACTATACTCACTCAAGAGTATGAACACTTTGACTCAAAAAGTGATGAGTCATTAACTGACTTATATGACAGGTTTGTCAAACTCTTGAATGAGTTGTCACTAGTGGACAAGGAATATGATCTTGAAGATTCAAATATAAAATTCCTTTTAGCTCTTCCTGAAAGTTGGGATTTGAAGGCTACTATTATAAGAGACAACTATGCTCTTGATGAAACTACTCTTGATGAAATTTATGTATGTTCAAGACTTATGAACTTGAGATGGATCAAAAAAGCAAGAGACAAGGGAGAAAGTCAAGGACAGTTGCTCTTACGGCTGAGGAGGAATTCCCCAAAGTGGTTGTCTCAAAGAAAGGCAAAGGAAAAGCTCTCATCACAAAGTCTGATTCAGAATCATCAAGTTCTGATGATGATGATTCAGAAACTGAAAGTTTACCTGAAATAGATGCTGATGAAGAGATGATGAAATTGTGTGCTCTTATGGTGAAGGGTATCACAAAGATAGCCTACAGGAAATTCAGAAGGGGAAAGAAGTTTTTCAAGAAAGGTGAAAGTACTGATAAGAGAGGTTTCAGAAAGTATGAAGGCAAAAGTGCAAAGTCTGACAGAGGAGACAACTCAAAAGTCAAATGCTACAATTGTGGTGAAAGAGGCCACATATCTCCTGACTGCAAGAAAGGAAAGAGTGACAAAGGCAAGGCACTTGTCACAAAGAAGAAAAGTTGGACAGACTCTTCAGATTCTGAAGATGGGGTGGATTATGCTTTAATGGCAAATGCTGATGGGAGCCCTGAAACTGCTGAATTAAAGGTACCTCAAACAACTTATGCCTTTCATACTGATGATATTACTGAGTTGAGATTATATCTTAAAACCATGTTTATTAGCTATAGAGATCAAACTTTAACATGTGAAAGATTAAATTCTGAAAATCTTGCTTATAAGAAAAGGAATGATTATTTAAAAAAGAGTTAGTTATGTTCCATCAAACTCAGCAAGAGAGAGATGATGCTTTTTATGTTAGAGATGAATTGCTAAAATTGAATAAATCTCTCAAAACTGAGTTAGAAACAGAAAAAGAGATTATCAGGACTTGGACTAACTCTGGGAGAACAACTCAGAATTTATTAAGTAGTGGAAACTGGAAAGAGGGCTTAGGTTATGGAGATGATAAAAGTGAAAAAGGAACTGAACAAATTGAGCCAATTGTTGTTAAACAAACTGTTAAGCCAAAGGTAAATCCTGTTAAGTTTGTAGCTAAAACTGTAAAGTCTGATTCTGAAAAGATGAAAGAGTTTGTGACAGAAGTTAAGGAGAAGTCAACTTCTGACAAATTAGAACAAGATAAACCAGCTGAAGTCAACATAGGCTTAATGACAAAGAAGCATGTTAGGAATATGTGTATTAGTTTGATGATAAGTTAAACAAAACACTTAAGTAGAAATCTAGTGATTGTAGCCTCAACGGATAAGACCATCTTGGCTATCCGTTGAAGGAGTAGCTTTACTTAGCAATAAGTTTAGTATTGTAGCACATTTCATTCTCTGGTTTCAAGTTGTAATTCTTAGATGTTGTAGGAAATTATCAGTCATGTTGACTACTAATGGATATACAAATAGAAGGGCTAATTATAAATAGTTCATGCCTTGTAATTTTGTATAAGTGAAGAAGTATTAACGGATATTGAAGACCTTCAACGGATAAGAAACAAAGCTTCAACGGATGTCTCTAATGCTTCAACGGATAATATCCATCAACGGATAAGTGCTTCAACGGATAAAGACTTCAACTGATAATGCATCAACGGATAAAGCTTCAACGGATAAAGCCTCACCGGATAAGGCATCAACGGATGAAAGCTTCAACGGATGCTTAGTTCATTAGCAGTTGATAGTGATAATTCATAAGCTGACAGAGGCACATGGGTTGACAGAGACAAACTGGAATGTGGAAGCCTCTAGGAGGAATCAAGAAAATGCAGCATTCCCATTCTGATGCAAACAAGGAAGTATTCAAAGATTCACAGATTATCCTAGATTACATTGGATAGAGAAATGAAGAAGAAACATGTGAAGAATCCTTTCAATTGTATTTTACAGTTTTATCTTCACTTGTAAACTTGGTGTTATATAAACCAAGTAGCAGCTAGTAATTAGAAGTGATATTTTCCTGAGCTGTTTAGAAATATCAAGAGAGAAAATCATCTAGTTTGTACTAGGAAGCAGTTGTGATTTAATTCTTTGAATCACAAATTTTCTGAAATAACACATCTCTGGTGGAACAACAAATCCACCAGAAAAGTTTTTAAGTTCTTTGTGTTCTTTACATTTGTGTTTGAATATATATCTGTCTGTATCAGCTTCAAGCAATTCACACACATTTGTTCACTTAAACACTTAGCTTTAGAAACTGCTCAAAACTTGCAAAAGTTTTGAGATTTACATTCAACCCCCCTTCTGTAAATCTCATTGTTAGTCCACTGAGAATAATAATTGGTATCAGAGCAAGCTCTTAACATACAAAGAGTTTAAAGATCTATTTTGCTAACATCATGAGTGCACAGAAGAATCCTCCTGTTACCATCATGAGTAGGAAGGATATTGGTATAAAGATCCCAGTCCTGGAAAAAAATAATTATCATCACTGGAAAGTGAAGATGCATTTACATCTTCTTTCTCAAGATGAAAGCTACATCAACTGTATTGAAAATGGTCCTCACATCCCTCACAAAGTAGCCACAGCTGCTACTGCAACAGTTGCTGTTGGACAGTCCATTCCCAAGCCAAAAGCAAAATGGACTATTGAAGACATGGAAGAAATCCGCAAGGACAAGAAAGCCATGAACATTTTGTTTAATGGCTTAGATCAAGATATGTTTGATAATGTCATCAATAGCCAAACTGCAAAGGAAGTTTGGGATACTGTACAAATCATCTGTGAAGGTACTGAGCAGGTCAGAGAGAATAAGATGCAACTTCTTATTCAACAGTATGAATATTTTCACTTTGAAGAAGGTGAATCATTAAATGATACCTTCAACATATTTCAGAAACTGTTAAATGGATTGAAGCTGTATGGTAGAGTGTACCAAGTCAAGGATTCCAACTTAAAATTTCTTAGGTCTCTGCCAAAGGAATGGAAGCCCATGACTGTCTCTTTAAGAAATTCTCAAGATTATGAGAACTTCACACTTGAAAGATTATATGGAATTCTGAAGACTTATGAACTTGAAATGGAGCAGGATGAGCTGTTGGAAAAGGGAAAGAGAAAAGGAGGAACAGTTGCTCTTGTAGCTGACAGTGAGAAGATGGAAGCCAGGAATGAGGAGAAGACAATGCCAAGTCTCAAAATTGGCACAAGCAAATCAGAATCAAGCAAGGATAAAGAGCAAGCAACTGAGGATGAAGACAATTCCAGTCAGGATGACTCTGATGATGTTGATGAACATCTGGCTTTTCTGTCCAGGAGGTTTGCAAAGATGAAGTTCAGAAAAAATACAAAGTTCACTAAGCCAAACAAAATGGTGGACAAATCAAAGTTCAAATGTTACAACTGTGGTATTAGTGGACACTTTGCAAGTAAGTGTAGAAAGCAAACTTCTGATAAAAAGAAATTTGAGCAAGTTGATTACAAAAAGAAGTATTTTGATTTACTCAAACAAAAGGAAAGAGCTTTTCTCACTCAAGATGATTGGGCAGCAGATGGGGTCAATGAAGATGATGATATGGAATATGTCAACCTAGCCCTGATGGCTAATTCTGATGAAAATGAAACTAGTTCATCAAGCAACCAGGTAATTACTACTGATCTCTCTCAGCTTTCTAAACATGAATGCAATGAAGCCATAAATGATATGTCCAATGAATTATATCATTTGCGTGTTTCCCTTAAATCACTAGCAAAAGAAAACACTAGGATCAAGGAGAATAATATGTTTTTAAGTGATAGGAATGCTGTGTTAGAGGATCAGGTAATTGAGCTTGAAAAGATAAAACTTAAATGCTTGACTGTTGAGAGTGAACTAGCAGAAGCTGTTAAGAAAGTAGAAATTCTTTCTAAACAGTTAGAAAGTGAGCAAGAGGTAATCAAGGCCTGGAAAACATCTAGGGATGTTAGTGTTCAGATTGCAAAGGTTCAGGGAATTGAATCATTCTGTGAGGATGCCTGGAAGAAAAACAAAAAGGAGTTAGAATTAATTGATGGATTGTCAACGGATGTGGAATCAACGGATGATGAAAGTTATCCGTTGAAGGAAGAAAAGGAGCATCCGTTGAAGGCTTATCAATTAAAATAGGCAAGTTCTTTTAAAAATAAAAACCTCAATAAAAAGAATGATTCAACTCTCAAGAACTTTGTCAAAGAAGGAGCCAGCACATCCAGAGATGTCAGTAAGGTGAATATAGGACACATGACTTTAGATCAGCTGAAAGATAGGCTTAAGTTGGTTGAGGATAAGAAGGAAACTAAAAGAAAATCTAAAAGAAATGGGAAGGTAGGGATTAATAAACATAACAATTACACACCTGATAGGTATGCTCCTAGAAAAAGCTGTGTGCATTGTAAAAGTGTTAATCACCTATCTGATAATTGCAAATCTGTTAAAAATGCTCCCATGCCTTCAAATCCCTCCATGCCTAACATGTCTATGTCACCTCTGCATGCTATGCCTGTTATGTCTCACCAGAATCCCCATGCACATTTTGCAAACATGCTATATATTAATAATCCTTATTTTACTGCATTTAGTATGCCTCAAATGCCATACAATATGACTATGTGGAATAACATGTTTGCACAACCTATGCCTTATCAAATTCAATCAAATGTGTTAAATGATTCTGTGACTAACCCTACACTTCAACAACCACATCTGAGACCAAGGTTGACCCAAAGTTATCTAAGTCAAAAGATGCAGGAGGAATGAAGTCTAGGAAAAAGACTAACAAGGCTGGACCCAAGGAAACTTGGGTACCAAAATTAACTTGATTGATTTTGTTGTGTGCAGGGACAAAGAAGGAATCTATGGTACTTGGACAGTGGTTGTTCAAGACACATGACAGGAGATTTCACCCTGCTCACAGAGTTTAAGGAGAGAGCTGGCCCTAGCATAACCTTTGGAGATGACAGCAAAGGATTCACTATGGGATATGGCTTGATTTTAAAAGAAAATGTCATCATTGATGAAGTTGCATTGGTTGATGGTCTCAAACACAATTTATTGAGCATCAGTCAACTATGTGACAGAGGGAATATTGTTTCCTTCAATTCTGAAGCCTGTATTGTCACAAGTAAGAAGGACAATAAAGTGGTTCTAACTGGAGTTAGAAAAGGGAATGTGTACTTAGCTGATTTCAACTCTACAGATGCAGAATCCATTACTTGTATTCTCAGCAAAGCAAGTCCAGTTGAAAGTTGGCTATGGCACAAGAAGCTGTCCCATTTGAATTTCAAGACAATGAATGATCTAGTCAAAAAGGACTTAGTTAGAGGAATGCCTCTAGTGGAATTCACAAGGGATGGACTGTGTGATGCTTGTCAGAAAGGAAAGCAAAAGAAAGTATCATTCAGTAAGAAGCTTGAATCTGCAATTGATGAACCACTACAACTTCTACACATGGATCTTTTTGGACCAGTCAATGTATTGTCAATTTCAAGGAAAAGATATTGCCTAGTGATTGTAGATGATTTCTCAAAGTTTTCATGGGTTTATTTTCTTGGATCAAAGGATGAAGCTAGTGAAATCATCATCAATCATATCAAGCAAGTCAACAATCATCCTGATTTCAAAGTAAGGAATATTAGGAGTGACAATGGAACTGAGTTCAAGAATTCAACCATGAAGTTGTTCTATGAAGAAAGTGGGATCATGCATGAGTTCTCAGCTCCAAGGACTCCACAACAAAATGGTGTGGTGGAAAGGAAGAACAGATCACTAATTGAAGCTGCAAGGACAATGCTTGAAGAGTCAAAACTCCCAACTTATTTTTGGGCTGAGGCTGTTAACTGTGCATGTTACACTCGGAACATTTCTCTAATCAATCTAGCAAAAGGCATGACTCCCTATAAATTATTCAAGAGAAGAAAACCAACTTTAAACTTTCTACATGTCTTTGGTTGCAAATGCTACATCTTAAGGAATCAATCTGATCACAAAAGGAAGTTTGATGCAAAGGCTGATGAAGGAATATTTGTTGGTTATTCTGCTGGAAAATCATATAGGGTCTACAATCTAAGAACCAATATTGTCATGGAATCTGTACATGTTGTGTTTGATGATAAAAAGATTGATGGACTAACAGATGAAGGACAACATGAAGGACTCAAATTTGACAATATTGAGATAAATTGTGATGATGGTGAAGATGAGAATGATGAAGAAGGCATCTCAAGAGGGATTCAAAATCTGCCTTTGGATAATGCACAGAATGCTGCATCCGTTGAAAGTCATAGCTCAGCTTCCGTTGAAAGAAGCAATGCAGCATCCGTTGAAAGACAAAGTGCATCATCCGTTGAAGTTCGTAATGAAGCATCCGTTGATCACAGTCTGTCAACGGATAATCAATTCACTTCATCAGTTGATAGAACTCCCAATTCTTCTCAAAGGATCAGCAACTTAGGGGGAGTATCAACCAATCAACATTCTACCTCACATCATGACAATACTGAGGCAACCTCATCTAGAGCTAATCTACCATCTCAAAGGAAATGGACCAAGAATCACCCTTTTGAACTGATCATTGGTGATGCCACATCTAAAGTGCAAACTAGAAGGGCTACTCAAGATGAATGTCTGTACAATAGCTTTCTATCACAAGAGGAACCTAAGAAAGTAGAAGAAGCTCTTTTAGACCCAGATTGGATTTTAGCAATGCAAGAGGAGCTAAGCCAATTTGAGAGAAACAAAGTATGGAAGCTGGTACCCAAGCCAAAGAACAAGAGTTCTATTGACACAAAATGGGTATTCAGAAACAAGATGGATGAAAATGGCATTGTCATAAGGAATAAAGCCAGATTGGTTGCTAAAGGCTATTCTCAACAAGAGAGAATAGATTTTGATGAAACATTTGCTCCAGTTGCCAGACTTAAGGCCATCAGAATCTTTCTAGCCTATGCAGCTAATGCCAATTTCAAAGTCTATCAAATGGATGTCAAAAGTGCATTTCTAAATGGGGAATTAGAGGAAGAAGTTTATGTAAGCCAACCTCCAAGATTTGAAGATCCAAATTTTCCAGACTATGTGTATTATCTGTTGAAAGCACTCTATGGACTAAAGCAAGCACCTAGAGCCTGGTATGAGACTCTGTCAAAATTCCTTCTAGATAATCACTTCACAAGAGGTACTGTTGACAAAACTCTCTTCTTTAGAAATGTTAATGGCTCTAAAATACTTGTTCAAATTTATGTAGATGATATTATATTTGGATCTACAGATGATAAGCTTTGTAAAAAGTTTGCTAAGTTAATGCAAAGTAAATATGAAATGAGCATGATGGGAGAGCTAACTTATTTTCTTGGTTTACAAGTTAAACAAGTTAGTGATGGAATTTTCATTAGTCAAACTAAATACATTTATGACCTTTTAAAGAAGTTTGACTTAATGGATTGTTCAACTGCAAAAATTCCCATGGCCACTGCCACCAAGCTTGAATTAAACAAGGCTGAAAAGTCTGTGGATATTTCAAGTTATAGAGGCATGGTTGGCTCACTTTTATATTTAACTGCTAGTAGACCTGATATAATGTTTTCTACATGTCTCTGTGCTAGATTTCAAGCTGACCCTAAAGAATCTCACTTAGTGGCTATTAAAAGAATTTTCAGATATCTCAAAGGGACTCCAAATCTAGGAATTTGGTACCCTATAGAGTCTGGTTTTGATCTAATTGGCTACTCAGATGCAGATTATGCAGGCTGCAAAATAGACAGAAAAAGCACAACTGGTACCTGTCAATTTCTAGGGAACAAGCTTGTGTCATGGTTCAGCAAGAAGCAGAATTCTGTTTCCACATCAATAGCTGAAGCTGAGTACATTGCTGCTGGTAGTTGCTGTGCGTAGATACTATGGATGAGGAATCAACTATTTGACTATGGTCTGACTGTTGACAAAATTCCAATATTCTGTGACAACACAAGTGCCATTGCCATTATTGAAAATTCAGTGCAGCACTCAAGAACCAAGCACATTGATATCAAGTACCACTTTATTAGGGAACATGTGATGAAAGGTACAGCGGAACTTCATTTTGTTCCAAGTGAAAAGCAGATTGCAGACATATTTACCAAACCACTTGATGAATCAACATTCACAAGATTAGTAAGTGAGCTAGGTATGCTTAATTATTCATAATTTATGTCATCTATATAATCTGCCTTGAAGCCTGAAATGAATTTGCTGCAAGAACAAAGTTGGCTTTAAGTAAGACTTATCCTATCAACGGATATTCCCTATCCGTTGAAAGCCAAAATTGTTCTATCAACGGATGTTCATTATCCGTTGAAAGACAAATACATTTCTGGTAATTTTATCCTTCAACGGATAAAATGGTGTTGATCATCAATGGATAACTATTTACCTTATCCGTTGAAGTGTCACATCAGTTACTATAAGTGAGTCATAGCCGTTGATTCTTTTACTCAACCGTTGATACAGATATACAGTGTTGTATGTCTTTGTATTTAAGGTAGTTTTCAGAATTTCTACAGTTTTATTTATTCTTGAACGGATGTAACTTACTTAAAAGTATCATTTAATCATTTTATTTACGTTTTAATTCAAGAAAGTATAAAAGCCCAATTGAACTCTTATTTTCACTTTACGCTTTCTTGCAATTCTTATTCTCCTTCTCTCCCAAAAATTCTCAAGTTTTTCTCTGTAACCTCTACTCACAACAATGGCACCAGTAGTCAAAATTATGTCTCAAACAGGATTTGTTTATGAAAAGAATAATTTTGTAGCCTTGGTTGAAAAGAATGAAGCCCATTCTGATTATCACAAGATGATGGACTTCATCAAATACTGCAAACTAAGCTATGCAATGCTGGAAGCCCCAACCATCTACTGTGAGGTGATTGAGGAGATTTGGACAACTGCAGAGTTCAACTCCACAGATATGACTATTGTCTTCTCTCTCAAAGGTAAGGACTATTGCATTAACTGTGATGATATACAATCTTGCTTTAAGTTGCCTGAGAATAATGCCATGACACCACACACTGATAAAGATGTATCTGATATGTTAGATTCCATAGGCTATGCTTTTGATTCTGCTAGTTTAGGTAGTATTAGAAGGAAAGGCCTTAGGAAAGAATGGAGTTTTCTTGGAGATGCCTTCATTAAAGTTTTCTCTGGGAAGATTAGCAATTTTGATTCCATAACTTCATCTCTTGTTAATATGCTCTATATGCTAGTTTTTGATAGGTACTTTAATTTTAGCAACCGTGTTATGCTAGAATTAGGATCCAGATTAGGTAACAAAGCTAATAGACCACATAACATCTACTATGCTAGATTCTTTATGTTATTGGCTAACCATGTAGCTGAAGGTTTGGTTATATCAAATGAGAATAATAAACTCAAATGCTGGGCACAAGAGAAAAGGGTCCTTGCAGACCTTTTGAGAATGAACCTCAACAGCCAGGTGCCATTGGTATACTTGCCAATCATGAATGCACCACAGGTAAGTGAGGTAAACACTTCTATAACTCCTACTATTTCCAACCCCATTGTTTCTTTGCCCTCTAGTGTGGCCATGGAATCTGTGTCTTTGTCCAAACAGGTTCCTGCCAAAGCCACCAAAACCGAAGTTTCAAAACTCAAGTCAAAGAAACCTACCTCTGTTGTTTCTCAAAAGACAACAGTTGTAACAACTACCATAAACCCTGAAGGGAGTGAACAGGATGTGAGTGGTGAGGGGAGGGGTGAACATCAAGAAACCCCCCAGGATAAGGTGGGAGAGGTGAGTGGTACCCAAGCCAGCCAAGCCACAGTCTCTCAAAAGACTGTGGTGGTTCAAAAGGAGTCCAACACATCCCTAGTTGCATCCTCCCAAAAGGATGTAACTATTGAAAATAGTCCCCAACCAGGGACACAGAACAAAAGAGGGAGGGACACTGAAACCACACATTCACCAATTAAAGCCTTTTCAAGGAAGAAGAAGGCCAAGACCCTAGTTTCCACACAAGGGACACACACAGCACAGATACATCCACCTGTATCTGAGCCTTCACAAATTCAGCTTGATGTGATTCCAGCAAATGTAGAATCATAGCCCCATTCTCTCATAATAGAAACACACCAATTATCAAACTCTCCATCACCCTCTCTGGATGTGGATATGATATTCACATCAATTCCTGATTCTCCCTCATTAAAACTTAGGGAGGAGCCCCACTCAAAACCTGTTGATCATCATCTCTTAAATGATTTGTTGGATCATCAGCCAATTCTTTCAGATGTAGTTGAAGAATCTGTGTTACCTCACTTAAAATCAATTCCCACAGATTCAACAATTATGTCACTTTCTATCTCTACATCTTTTCCTTCTTCAACGGATATCTCCCATCCGTTGACAAGTGGTTGTTCTTCAACGGATAAGCTTAACAGCAGTTATCCGTTGATACCATCAGTTTCCACTTCAACGGATACTCCCTATCCGTTGATGGTCTCTACACACATAACAGAAACAATACCAACTGTAGAGGACATGGCTACTGTACAATCACTTTTAGGTTTGAGGGAAGGGAGTGATCTTTTGAGTGAGAGGCTGGGTTGCTCCCAGGCAAAAGGAGAGGTTGAGAGTCACCATATGCATGCTATTTCTTCCAGGATGGCAAAAGTGAGTGAGGGGAGTGCCACCTTAGAAGGTGAGGGTGAGGGTGTGAGGGTGTGTGTGAGCCAGGGGGAGCCCCTGATGCAAGAAAATAGAGAAAAAGAGAGAAAGGCAGGTACAGAAACTATAAGGGTGGATCCAGCCATTGCTAGTGAGTCAATGAAAGTGGATGATGCAGAAAAGGAAAGACAATTTCAGCAACATTTCAAAGCTGCAATTGATAACATTTCCTTGGATGCTGACACTTTTACTCATCCTGTTTCAGCCTATCAATTATTGGCTGCTCAGGGCAATGTGGAGGCAGAACAGACATTACACATTGTACACACTTCAGAATCTCTTCTCAGAGATAAAGCTGCTGTTAACAGGCTGCCTTCTCAAGCTGGTGAGCCATCTGAAGAATTTGGAGTGAATTCTAATGATGATGACTCTAATTCTTTGGATGAGAGCATGAACTTAGGGGGAGTAGCATGCCCAAGTTCTGTTCCTGATCTTCCTGAATGGGCATGGGCTAAAGCCTCAACACCAAGAGAGTTTAGTGTCACTTTGATTAGACAAGTCATGACAATTCAGCAGGCCCTTCAGGAGACTACAGATGCTGGTACCAAGGCAATTCTTCAAGCTCATCTGGAATCTCTGCATCTCTTGCAGTTGCAGCATTTCCAACAAAATCTAAGTGTGGATGAGCTCAAACAGGACATTGCTGATCTGAAATCCTACAATGCTGAGAAGTTGGATTCAGTCATACCTTATGGTACTATGCAAGATTTGTTGGGGAGACTGAGGAAAGAATCTGATGCTGACAAGAGACTAGCCAGATTGGAAAACAGGGTTCAAATCATTGAAGATTCTATGGTCACCATTCTTCAGAATCAACAAACTCAAACAAATCTACTCATGCAGCTGGCCAATGCACAAGGCTTGACTCCTACCCTTGATGATAACAAAAAGGGGGAGAATAAAGGGAAAGGGGAAGGAGAGCCATCAACAATAGTTCAAATTTCTCAAGTGCTAGTTCCTGTCATCACCACTTCTCCAATTATTCAAATCAAAGGAAATCTTGATGGAATTGATCTAATCCAGATAGCAGCAGTTGAATTGCAAGTCAAAGAGCAAAGGAAGAAGATTGATGAAAAGATGCAACAAATATTTGGTTCTACAACTTCTCAATCACAATCTGTGAAGCACAGCACAAAAGTGGAATCAATTACTATGGAACTCAAGCCAGTAGGGAGGAATAAGGTTGGAGAGACTTCTTCCATGGATTTGAAACCTATGGTCCTCAAGCCCAACAACAGATCCAATAAGGACTCTACAAAGAATCCTGTGAAAGAAGTGGATTTTCCTCTTCCAAAGGCTGATGAGGACAAGCTTTTGGGTAGAAGTATCTCATATCTCAAAGAGACCATGGATATGGCTGTAAGGAGAAACATGGTTATTATCTTCAGAGAGGGAAAGAGCATATGTGTGATGCAAGGACATCCCAAATTCTCAATAGCCAAGAGGGAAGAAACCAGAAGGTTGAAGGAAGAAGCCAAACAGCTAAAGGCTGACAAAAGAGCACAAGTAAAGCTTGACAAACAGCTAAAGTCAAGTCAGGCTGGAGAACAGAAAGAAATTGAAGACAAAAGTGAAGATGAAGCTATGGGGAACATGATTGGTACTGAGATGGAGGAAAGAAGTAAGGGAAGAGAAGAATGGCAGAAAGGGAACAGAAAGAAGGTCAATACAAAGAGAAAAATGGTAGATAAGACTGAAGAAACCCAATCAATATCCAAACCACTACCCTCTATTCCTGAACCCATTGTGCCTGACCCCTTCATGAACATTCATGGTGAAACAATCATTCCCAAGGAGGAACCAATTGATTGGGATACCATCAAATTGCCCACCTTCCTAACCTCTTCTCCACCATCAAAGAAGCAGAAAAGAAGAATCAAATCAACACCCTCTAGAGCCTTAATCAAATTCACACAGAAGCCTAAGCCTAAACCTCAAGCCTCTAAAGATGATTATGTTCACATCTGTGACATAAAAGAATTGTCAGACATTGAACTCTATCTGGATGAGCTGGAGGAAGTAAGGGGAATAGCTGCCTACAGACAGCTACCAGAAAGACTAGTGTTCAAATACAAAGGAGATAGGGAAAGAACCTGGCCTCTTTACAGAATTCTGAATGAAGGCTACTCTACCTTGATTAGAGTCTACTCAGCCATACAAAGGGATTCTGGCTTTACCAGGACTGCCAAGACTGAGATTCTCAACAAGATTGCCAACATAAGGAAAACTTAGAGGGAGCCCAATGCTTTGCCTAGAACTTTACTCATTCAAGAAAGAGGAATTACAATTCACAAATCACCTCATTGGTTGATGGAGTTCAGAGATAACAAAGGAGTCAGAAGATTTTTCAGAATTGAAGATCAGCTCAAGATTGCCAGTAATGAAACTCTCAAGGATATGCAATCTAAGTTGGACATCAATGAAGAAGATGAAACTGAATTCTACAGACAACTTCAACTTCAAATAGAGGAGAATGATAGGAGGACTAGGAAAGAAAATAAGGGATCAAAGGAAAAGGAAGTAATCTGCTCAGGCTAAAGGAGCACCCTTGGAAATAATGTAAGTCTTCAATTCCATCTCAGCATACACATTTTTATAGCACTTTTGAATTTCTGCTTTATTACAGTTAATATATTTGTCAAGTGTTTTGTTATCATCAAGCTAAACCCAAATTTATGCCTACAGTTCTAGTAGACATAAATAGGGGGAGATTGTTAGGAATATGTGTATCAGTTTGATGATAAGTTAAACAAAACACTTAAGTAGAAATCTAGTGATTGTAGCCTCAACGGATAAGACCATCTTGGCTATCCGTTGAAGGAGTAGCTTTACTTAGCAATAAGTTTAGTATTGTAGCACATTTCATTCTCTGGTTTCAAGTTGTAATTCTTAGATGTTGTAGGAAATTATCAGTCATGTTGATTACTAATGGATATACAAATAAGAGGGCTAATTGTAAATATTTCATGCCTTGTAATTTTGTATAAGTGAAGAAGTATCAACGGATATTGAAGACCTTCAACGGATAAGAAACAAAGCTTCAACGGATGTCTCTAATGCTTCAACGGATAAGTGCTTCAACGGATAAAGACTTCAACTGATAATGCATCAACGAATAAAGCTTCAACGGATAAAGCCTCAACGGATAAGGCATCAACGGATGAAAGCTTCAACGGATGCTTAGTTCATTAGCAGTTGATAGTGACAATTCATAAGCTGACAGAGGCACATGGGTTGACAGAGACAAACTGGAATGTGGAAGCCTCTAGGAGGAATCAAGAAAATGCAGCATTCCCATTCTGATGCAAACAAGGAAGTATTCAAAGATTCACAGATTATCCTAGATTGCATTGGATAGAGAAATGAAGAAGAAACATGTGAAGAATCCTTTCAATTGTATTTTACAGTTTTGTCTTCACTTGTAAACTTGGTGTTATATAAACCAAGTAGCAGCTAGTAATTAGAAGTGATTTTTTCCTGAGCTGTTTAGAAATATCAAGAGAGAAAATCATCTAGTTTGTACTAGGAAGCAGCTATGATTTAATTCTTTGAATCACAGATTTTCTGAAATAACACATCTCTGGTGGAACAACAAATCCACCAGAAAAGTTTTTAAGTTCTTTGTGTTCTTTACATTTGTGTTTGAATATATATCTTTCTGTATCAGCTTCAAGCAATTCACACACATTTGTTCACTTAAACACTTAGCTTTAGAAACTGCTCAAAACTTGCAAAAGTTTTGAGATTTACATTCAACCCCCCTTCTGTAAATCTCATTGTTAGTCCACTGGGAATAACAAAGCTGCTTAAGCATAAGCTGAAAGAAATAAGGAATGTCAACAAGATTAAGGCAGCTAGGAAAAATAGGAATGGAAAGGAAGGTGTGAATAAAAGCAATAATTATATGCCTGTTCCTAATGCTCCTAGAAAGAAATGCTATAGTTGTGGAAACTCTAACCATCTTGCTTCTTTTTGCAGGAAGAATAAGAATATAAACTCTTTACCTCCTAAGTCAGGAGTTAAGAGTTAGTCTGTTAGGTTTAAGCCACAAAATCCTTGTTTTCATTATGGTAGTTTATGGAATTCCATTTATACTTGTAAGGAATATCATAGTTTATATTATGATTATTATCAAATAAAACCTTCTTTGAAGAAAGTTGCTTTAATTCCTTCTAGTGTAAAGTCTGATGCAAAGTCTGATATAAGTTCTGATAAACAGCATGTTAGCATAAACTCTGATATTAAATCCGCTGCTAATGATAACAAACTTAAAAAGGCCAAAGGATCCAAGCAGGTATGGGTCCTTAAAACTAACCATTATTGGTCTTTGTGATTGCAGGGCAACAGGAAAAATATCCTAGTACTGGATAGTGGATGTTCAGGACATATGACAGGAAATAAACCCCTGCTCTCAGACTTTGTGGAGAAAGCTGGCCCAGGAGTTTCTTATGGAGATGGCAATATGGGAAAAACTCTGGGATATGGCAGTATTAATCTTGGGAATGTCATCATTGAAACAGTAGCTCTTATCTCAGGACTTAAACACAATTTGTTGAGTGTGAGTCAAATATGTGACAGAGGTTATCATGTGGATTTCTTTGAAGAACAATGTGAAGTTGTAAGCAATTCTACAGGAAAAGTGGTTCTGAAAGGATACAGGCATGGTAATATTTATGAAGCCAGATTTTCAACAACCTCTGATGGTTCTGCAATCTGTCTGTTGAGTAGAGCATCAATTGAAGAAAGCTGGAATTGGCACAAAAGACTCTCTCATTTAAATTTCAACAGCATAAATGAGCTTGTAAAGAAAGATCTTGTGAGAGGATTGCCAAAATCAGTATTTGCTCCTGATGGCCTTTGTGATTCATGTCAAAAGGCAAAACAAAGAAAATCTTCTTTCAAGAGCAAAACTGAGTCATCAATTCTTGAGCCTTATCACCTACTGCATGTTGATCTATTTGGTTCAGTCAACGTCATGTTTATTGCAAAGAAGAAATATGCTATGGTTATAGTGGATGAGTTCACAAGGTACACTTGGGTGTACTTTTTGCACAAGAAGAATGAAACTGCATTTACTCTAACTGATCATGTCAGACAGCTGGATAAGTTGGTCAAAGTTTCTGTTAAAATTATAAGAAGTGATAATGGCACTGAGTTCAAGAATTTAATCATGGAAGAGTTCTGCAAAGAGCATGGAATCAAACAGGAATTTTATGCACTTGGAACTCCACAGCAAAATTGAGCTGTAGAAAGAAAGAACAGGACTCTCATTGAAGCTGCACGAACTATGCTTGATGAAGCAAAGCTGCCAACCTACTTTTAGGCTGAAGCTGTGTAGACTGCTTGTTTTATACAGAATGCAACACTCATAAACAAGCATGGAAAAATACCATATGAGATGATGAAGAAAAAGAAGCCAAATATGAAATACTTTCATGTACTTGGATGTAAGTGTTTTATTCTTAAGACTCATCCTGAACAGCTGTCAAAATTTGATCTGAAAGCTGATGAAGGAATTTTTGTTGAATATCCACTTTCCACAAAAGCCTTCAGAGTCTATAATTTAAGAACAAGGGTTGTCATGGAATCTATCAATGTATCTTTTGATGATAAGAAGATTAATGGACTTGAAGATTTTAATGATCACGATCAGCTGAGATTTGAAAATGAAGACTTAAATTCTGATTCCGTAAATTCTGATGACTTAAACTCTGAACCTGTAAGTACTGATGTCATTGAATCTGTGGTAAGAACTCCAAAGGAAAATGCACCTGTCCAGGGGGAGCAAATTGAAGATCCTATCACATCTCAAGACTCTCAAGAAGCATCAAAACCTGTCACTGGCTCTTCAAGTTCTGATTCATCTAGTTCTGATGAGCCAAATTTTGATAATTCTGGAAGCTCTGATACTTCAAATCCTGAAGGATCCAAGTCAAACTCTGAAGTCTCAGAGAGCATAACTACGGGGGGGCATCAGAAAATGCTGATGGAGAAAGCATGGATCATGGGGGAGGATCCAGTTCTAGAAGTCAACTTCAATCTGTAAGGAAGTGAACCAAATCACATACACCTGACTTAATTATTGGAGATCCTGAAGCAGGTGCCAGAACTAGAACTGCAACATCAAATGAATGTCTCTATCATTTTTTTCTATCTCAGACTGAACCAAAGAAAGTGGAAGAAGCTCTCAAGATGTTGATTGGGTGCAAGCAATACAGGAAGAGTTAAATGAATTTGAAAGAAATAAAGTCTGGACCCTATTGCCAAGACCAAAGAACAGATCAGTTGTTGGCACAAAATGGGTGTTCGGAAATAAAATTGATAGTGATGGCATAATTACAAGGAATAAAGCAAGGCTGGTTACTAAAGGCTACTCTCAATAGGAGGATATTGATTATGATGAAACATTTGCACTAGTTGCTAGATGAGAAGCCATAAGGATCTTTTTAGCTTATGCTGCTCACAAAAAGTTTAAAGTCTTTCAAATGGATGTGAAAAGTGTTTTTCTTGATGGAGAATTGGAAGAAGAGGTCTATGTTGAATAACCTCCAGGCTTTGTAGATTCAAAATTTCTAAATCATGTCTACATGCTTGACAAAGCACTTTATGGCCTTAAGCAAGCTCCTAGAGCATGGTATGAGACATTATCTCAATTCCTTCTGGAAAGTGGATTTCACAGAGGTACAATTGATAAAACACTGTTCTACCTCAACCATGGAAAGGACTTACTTTTGGTACAAATATATGTTGATGATATCATATTTGATTCTACAAATGCCAAACTCTGTGAGAGGTTTGCAAAACTAATGCAGTTAAGATATCAAATGAGTAATGATGGGAGAACTTAGTTATTTTCTGGGCCTTCAAGTCAAGCAGAATGAAGAAGGTACTTTTATCTGTCAATCTGAGTACACCATAAATTTACTGAAGAAATTTAGAATGCAAGATTGTTCAACAGCATCCACTCCCATGGCTACTGCAACCAAGTTAGATAAAGATACTGGCTCACCAGTAGATATTACTAACTACAGAGGTATGATTGGTTCTTTACTCTATTTAACTGCAACTAGACCTGATATCATGTATGCTACCTGTCTATGTGCAAGATTTCAGGCTGATCCAAGAGACCCTCACTTAATAGCCGTGAAAAGAATTTTCAAGTACCTTAAGGGTACAACTAATCTGGGATTGTGGTATCCTAGAGAAGCAGATTTTAAGCTAATAGGTTACTCAGATGCAGATTTTGCAGGATGCAAAATAGACAGGAAAAGCACTAGTGGAAGCTGCCAATTTTTTGGAGGCAGATTGGTTTCTTGGTTTAGCAAGAAACATAAGTCAATTTCCACATCAAATGTAGAAGCAGAATATATTACTGCAGGAAGCTGTTGTGCACAGATTCTTTGGATGAAGAATTAGTTACTGGATTATGGGTTAAAATTTTCTAAAATCCCTATTTACTGTGATAATCAAAGTGCTATTGCTATGACAGGTAATCCAGTTCAACAATCAATGACAAAGCACATCAGCATTAGGTACCATTTCATAAGGGAACATGTGATGGAAGGTTAAGTGGAATTGCATTTTGTTCCAACAGATCAACAACTAGCAGATATCTTCACAAAACCACTTTATGAAGCTACTTTTACAAGACTGGTAAATGAACTTGGAATGGTTTCAGATTCTTTCTCTAAATCTGCTTAGTTTTTGTTCTCATGCATCAGACTTTATGATCAGTGTTTACAGATTGTCTTGTCTTCATGAAATCTGTTCTTTAATTGAAATTCATTAAATACTGATTGTTATCTGATGTGGATCTTTAAACTCTAATAGTGTTTTGAATGTTCTGTGACTATTCAATCCAATGAGGATAACTGTGCTAGATGCTGACCTAGTAGTCTTTAACATACTAGAAATCCCATGTTTGAATTAGTTGTTTATATGGAAACTCATTAACACAAGCAAATTCTGATTTTGAGCTTAGTCAAGTTTACTTTGTATATCTTATTACTAAGTCACAAACTAGATTCTTGCTTCTTATCTGTTATATTCTGATGTTAGTAAATCTTAAGGATGAACTAAATGCTGATAAGCCTCACTTATCAAAAGAAATGAAAAGAAAAGAAAATGAAATAAAAGTCAGGTACTCCTTTGAGATCTAGAGTAAATATGTGGAAGGGAAGACCCAAGTGCATTGCTGGTATTAAGTAATATGCATTAGAAAATCAAATAAATTTTCTTGGTGACTTTTCACATTCTCTGATTACTTAAGAAATACTCTGACAACAGCATAAATTCTGATAAGCAGTCGTGACTCACTTACACTGAGAAGCCACTGTAAAAAGGAATTTCAAAAGATGCATAAAATGAGCACAAATAATTGAGGTGGACTCTTGCATAAATTTGTTTTATAGTAGACCTCATGATTGATGACAGATTTTAAGCACTTTTCTTAGTTATGCCTTATTTCTAAGATGTACTGAAGTTTATCAGACTTTAATCTTTATATGATATTTTTCTGAATGCACACACTTTCACTCCATATGAATGATGAAAATTACTGTGGTGATTTAGTTGTTTTTGACAAACAGTTAAGTATCATTTGCATAAACTGAGGACAAGTTCTGATGGAAGTTCTAATGATTAAACTCTAAAGGAAACAAGTCAATATTTGTATGAAGAATCACAGAAAAAGATATTCACCTTTTGAGTTCAGAAGCCATTTTCAGATGACTGTTAAAATCTGATATAAGTTAAGTTCTGATATTAAATCCTGATGGAATCCTTGATGCTTAAGTGGTATTTTTCTTTACTTGACTTATTTGTGATAAAAACTGAAATAGTCATATTTAAATCAGAATATATTTGGGTAAGATAAAAACAGTCATAATCATTATAAGTTAGTGATAAACGTGTTTGTCTTGAAAAACTGCATGTGCACAGTAATTATTGTTTATTTTACGTGCTCATTAACTCTTGCTTTAACTTTTTACTGACTGTTATTATTACACATCGGTCTAGGGAGACGAGGCATCATTATTTTTTCTTACTCGTTAAACAGTCCTCGTGTCCCTTGGTATTCCATTGGCTATTTAAACCGACTATTCATCCCAGCCAAATCATCTTCCATTTTCTCACAAACTCACTCTCTCTTTTAATTCTCATCATTTTTCTTCTTCATAAACAAAAATGGTTATTTTCAACTTGTTCATGAACTATGAAACTTTCAATATAGAGTTGAGTTGTGATGACTGGCAACAGGAGTGGCATGTCACCGCCATTCCTGAAGAGCTCTGGAACTCTGTTCCACAAGAGGTTCACACAGACCTCTTGTTCTTTTCGATGGACTACCAGCTCCATCTTGATCAATTGGAAGAAGAAAGGAGAGAGGCTCTCCTTTCGTAAGAACAAATCATCCGTCTTGCAGTGTTCTTTGTCAGCAGCAGGAGGAACTAGTTGATAGGTTTTCTTAGACTAGGACTGAGGCTGTTGATGTTAAGATTCTTAGACTAGGACTATCTTGTAATTTTTGCATGTAATCTATAAATTTCATGAAATGTACTCGTTTGATATATTAATGAAATTTTCCTTAATTGCAAGATTTAGTCTCTGTTTCTCTCATATTATGTGACTGTGCATGTTCTAATTGGAATTTGTTAATCTTTACTTCATCTATTTAAACTTTATCCTTTGATGAATGTTTTGATTACAATTATGGTCAATAATAAATTTTATTGATTCGAGGAAACAGTTGAAGCACAGGTTCATGCATCAGAACCTGTTATAGTTGAAGCTGAGAATGTTACTTCTCAGACAGAAATAGTAGCTCAAGGTTCTGATACTTTAAAAAGAAAGAAATCTGTAAGTTCTGTTACTATTGAAGCAACTCCTTCATTGGCAAGGAAATTGAAGAAAATGAAGGCTATGAGATATTTGGCTAAGGCTCCATCAGAAGATACTGAAGAAGCTGAGGAAAGGGGATCATGAATCTCTGATCTCAAAAGAACCGATTATCATTGAAGCCCTTCCAGCTCAAGCCAAAGACACTGCTACTGGTACAGTTGTAACCCCTCTTGTCTCACCTATTAAAGCTACAGATGATGCTAAAGAAAAAACTGAAAACTCTGAAATAGATATTCATAATTTGAATATACCAAATGTTCTTTATCTGGAAGCTCCATCTACAGAAGCTTAACAATCTCCAACTCATTTTCTAGTTTTAAATGCTGAGATACCATTTACATCAACCACACCAGCTCTGGAGATAAATTCTGATGTTCAGAATTTAAATGAAGTTGTTCCTGAATCTCCAGTCGCTTCACACACTGTTGTATTGTCAGAACATAATGAGTCTTCCTCAAGTTCTGAAGAAAGTGTTTCTGCTGAGACTCCAGTTTCTATACTAGGAAAGGAAGAATTGGTGAAGAAATTTGTTGAAAAGGAAGCACCTATTCCGTGGGAGGATACTCACAGAGGTATGGAGTGGACCAAGAAGTGGAATGACACTAATTTCATTCCAAGTTCTAACATTTTGACAGAGCATATTGCTAAAGCTGATGAGTTGCTCAAAAATGCTGATTTAAAGACACAACTCAAGATCACTGCTCTATCTACCAAACATCTTCAAGGTCTACATACTTCTACTCATGAAAAGGTTGATACACTAAAGGAACATGCTGATAACCTATCAGACCTACTCTTGAGAAAATTGAAGCCATTGAGAAGATTCAAGAGAAGCAACAGGCCCAAATTGATGAGGTACTGGCTAACCAAGTTTCTCAGAAAGCTCAATTGGAAGAAATCCAATCTTCAGTTGAACTTCTTCTTTCTCTCTTACTTCCTGATGATGCCAAAAAGAGGGAGAAGGTAGTTAAGTCCAAATGCTCACCTATTGGAAATACTGAAGAAAAAGGATGATAAAAGTGATGACCAGGGAAACTCTGATAAGAGTAGAGGTGTTAGGTCCCAATGTGTTTGTAGAAGGGGGGGTTGAATACAAACAGTACCAAATAATCGAATAAATGCGGAATAAAAAATGTGAAACAAAATTCAAGTTAAATAAAAATATTATTAAACTTGAAAGGTGTTACAACAACTGTATCGATTACAAGGTATTAATCTCAAATCAATTATCACAAATCTAGAATAAATTCGACATGAACTTTTTCTATTTTTGCAATAATTAGAATCAAATGCTAAACGCGATTTGAGATTAAGTTCTAGGGATTTTGATCCGCTAGATTGTTACACAAGAACAAGATAAATAATTCTAGTGGTTTGGATTTAACATTAACAAACTAGAATTTTGATCTTGATGTAAGCAGAGAAGAAAATAAAATGTTTCAGAGGCGGCTGCTTTTTTTCCTTGGTTCTTGAATGTGTTCTGTATGATTGAGATGTTTTGAGTTGAATGACTTCTGCTTCTATTTATCAACAGCCGAATTAATTGAATTGGAATGACAATCCTTTAAGCTTGTATAACAAACGGTGAGACTATCCTTTTGAGCTAGCAAGACAATCGTTTGAACCAGCATGACTATCGGTAGGACAATCTTTTGAACTGGCATGACTATCGGTAGGACAATCTTTTGAACTGGCATGACAATCGGTATGACAATCCAGATTGTCATGCTAGTTCATTTTTAATTGTATTGCTGATTTAAGATTGAATTTAATCCTATTAACTTCTGAAAATTCCTAAAATTAATTCTGAATTAATTAATCAATTAATTTAATTAATCAATAAATTAATCTTTGCAGATATAATTTATTTACTTAATTAAATTATATGACTTAATTAATTAATAGAGAATTAATACTAACCCTGAGCAGCATTCATTCTTCTGAATATCTTCTGAAAATCACTGAGAATTATGAATCAATTCCACCACTTCAACGTTGACACTCGATGTACTGTCTGGTTCATGAGTGACTAACTTCCGTGACGTTGCTTCATGTCTTGACTTTGATGCTTTGATTTTCTTCAGATTAAATCCTTGTAATTAATGATACTCTGACGAGATCTCTGTCACTTGATTAAATCCACGATCTTGATTTATATCACTGAGGCATGATCAACTTCTTGAACTTCTTCTAGTGAATTACCTCCTCAAGTCTGTAGATGAACCTTGTTTCTGAATCCTTTGACAGATATTAATTTGCGAGATCTCTCTGACGGTCGATCCACTATTTACTTATTACATTCTTATTTGAGTTGAGTTGAATCCTCGAATATACAAATAGGCCTATGACATATGACTTACAATCTCCCCCTATTTGTTTGTTAGACAATAACACACAAATACCTAGAGGATAACTCAACTAACAAATAAGAAAAAGATATAAACATACATGCAAAGTAAATAGCAGAAAAGTTCTGGATGAGATTTAACATTTTCCAGATTCCAAGTAGATGTTCCTCTAGACTGAACATATCTTCAAGTAGTTCCATCTTCATTTGTACAACCACATTTCCTGTTGAGAAGCCCATATCTCTTGCTTCTCCCCCTATGAGAATCAACTGATTAAAGAAGATCACCTTCGTTTTACCACCTCTCCCGTACAATAGGATCCGCAGATAAAAACCAATGGTACTCCCCTAACAGCTTCTTCCCTTACTAGGAAATCACCTTGTGTTTACCACCTCTCCCGTACAATAGGATCCGTAGTTACAAACAACAATGGTGTGGAGTAGTGTACATTTTTAGGATCTTTTTCTTCCTCCCTGCTATTTCTCCCCCTTAGTTGAGGAATCCTCCAAACTATTACTTAAGCTTTAGTGGTAAGAGAGTGTTGGTTGGTTCTGTTTTTGTGTTTGTCTTTACAGTCTGGGATAGACGTTGTGGGGGAGATAAAAGCTTAAGTAATAGTTTGGAGGATTCCTCAACTAAGGGGGAGAAATAGCAGGGAGGAAGAAAAAGATCCTAAAAATGTACACTACTCCACACCATTGTTGTTTGTAACTACGGATCCTATTGTACGGGAGAGGTGGTAAACACAAGGTGATTTCCTAGTAAGGGAAGAAGCTGTTAGGGGAGTACCATTGGTTTTTATCTGCGGATCCTATTGTACGGGAGAGGTGGTAAAACGAAGGTGATCTTCTTTAATCAGTTGATTCTCATAGGGGGAGAAGCAAGAGATATGGGCTTCTCAACAGGAAATGTGGTTGTACAAATGAAGATGGAACTACTTGAAGATATGTTCAGTCTAGAGGAACATCTACTTGGAATCTGGAAAATGTTAAATCTCATCCAGAACTTTTCTGCTATTTACTTTGCATGTATGTTTATATCTTTTTCTTATTTGTTAGTTGAGTTATCCTCTAGGTATTTGTGTGTTATTGTCTAACAAACAAATAGGGGGAGATTGTAAGTCATATGTCATAGGCCTATTTGTATATTCGAGGATTCAACTCAACTCAAATAAGAATGTAATAAGTAAATAGTGGATCGACCGTCAGAGAGATCTCGCAAAGTAATATCTGTCAAAGGATTCAGAAACAAGGTTCATCTACAGACTTGAGGAGGTAATTCACTGGAAGAAGTTCAAGAAGTTGATCATGCCTCAGTGATATAAATCAAGATCGTGAATTTAATCAAGTGACAGAGATCTCGTCAGAGTATCATTAATTACAAGGATTTAATCTGAAGAAAATCAAAGCGTCAAAGTCAAGACATGAAGAAACGTCACAGAAGTTAGTCACTCATGAACCAGACAGTACATCGAGTGTCAACGTTGAAGTGGTGGAATTGATTCATAATTCTCAGTGATTTTCAGAAGATATTCGGAAGAATGAATGCTGCTCAGGGTTAGTATTAATTCTCTATTAATTAATTAAGTCATATAATTTAATTAAGTAAATAAATTATATCTGCAAAGATTAATTTATTGATTAATTAAATTAATTGATTAATTAATTCAGAATTAATTTTAGGAATTTTCAGAAGTTTAATTGGATTAAATTCAATCTTAAATCAGCAAGACAATTGAAAATGAACTAGCATGACAATCTGGATTGTCATACCGATTGTCATGCCAGTTCAAAAGATTGTCCTACCGATAGTCATGCCAGTTCAAAAGATTGTCCTACCGATAGTCATGCTGGTTCAAACGATTGTCTTGCTAGCTCAAAAGGATAGTCTCACCGATTGTCATACAAGCTTAAAGGATTGTCATTCCAATTCAATTAATTCGGCTGTTGATAAATAGAAGCAGAAGTCATTCAACTCAAAACATCTCAATCATACAGAACACATTCAAGAACAAAGGAAAAAAAGCAGCCGCCTCTGAAACATTTTATTTTCTTCTCTGCTTACATCAAGATCAAAATTCTAGTTTGTTAATGTTAAATCCAAACCACTAGAATTATTTATCTTGTTCTTGTGTAACAATCTAGCGGATCAAAATCCCTAGAACTTAATCTCAAATTGCGTTTAGCATTTGATTCTAATTATTGCAAAAATAGAAAAAGTTCATGTCGAATTTATTCTAGATTTGTGATAATTGATTTGAGATTAATACCTTGTAATCGATACAGTTGTTGTAACACCTTTCAAGTTTAATAATATTTTTATTTAACTTGAATTTTGTTTCACATTTTTTATTCCGCATTTATTCGATTATTTGGTACTGTTTGTATTCAATCCCCCCCCTTCTACAAACACATTGGGACCTAACAATTGGTATCAGAGCCTTCTGATTAACGAACAAATCAAGATCCTAGACTTTTGTGTTTCTTTCACTTCTTGAATTTTTTATTCACTCAAAAAAATTCATAATGACTTCACATAAAGTTGGAACCGTTAAAATTCCACAATTTGATAAAGAGAATTATATCATGTGGAAGAAGAAGATGCTATTATTTTTACAAGTTGCAAATCCCAAATATTCAAACTTGTTAAAGAAGGGTATAAAAACTCCGATGGTTATTGAACCGGAGGTAATAATAGATGGTGTGGTGACTACTAAAGCTAGAACCTATCCAAAAGAGCCCGAAGACTTTACTCCTGCTGAGAAGGAAGAAGCCTCCTTGGATGCCAGCCTTCAATTAATATTAATTGATTCCCTTGATCCCTTGATGAACAGACATGTGATGAACTGTAAAAATTCTAAACACATGTGGGAAACTATTGAGGTAATTAATGAAGGCACAGAGGAAGTTAGGGAGAACAAGTTGGAAATCCTAACCTCTGAATATGAACATTTCAAATCAAATCCAGGAGAAGGAATTACTGAAGTGTTTGAGAGGTACAATGCGTTGATCAACAACCTGAACATCACTGGAAAGTATTATTCAATCAGGGAGGTCAACAAAAAGTTCCTTTTAACACTGCCAGCTTATCTTGAACATAGAATCACTGCCATTAGAGAAGCTAGAAATCTGAGTGAGATTTCTTTGGACAGGCTCTATGGAGTGTTAAAAACCTATGAGTTGGAGCAGATTCAACAGAAGGAAGTCTACGGGAATGATAGAATGGTCAGCACATCTACTGCACTTGTAGCTGAAGGTCAACAACAACAACAATCTCAACAGTTAGAAAGAATGGTACAGTTTTCCAAGAGTGAGGAAAATGAGTTAGTAGCAGAATATGATCCTCCTACTACAAATCAATCAAGTGATGATTTTTATTCCTTGGAAGAGCTGGAGCAATTGGAAGACGAGTCAATGGCCCAAATTGTCAAGAGATTCTCCCATGTCAGATTAAAGAGGAATCCCAAGCTTAAGTACAAGTCCAACTACAACAAATTCCAGAAAGGTGGATCTTCATCCTCTAACACCAGCAGTGGTGGATACAAAACAGGGATGGTTGATCGGAGCACCATTAGATGCTATAACTGCAATGAGTTGGGACACTTTGCCACAGAATGTAGGAAGCCAAAGCAAGTAAGAAAGAACTCTGAAAGGGCTTATCTGGCAAGGGGAAGAAGCTGGGATGATACTGACAGTGAAGATGAAGAAGAAGGAAATCTTGCTCTTATGGCTGTTGATGGAAAAGCTTCATCGTCAAGAATAGAGGTAAAACTTTCTGATGCTGAAATGGTTTATCATCTAAGAGGTAACTTAGATTGTGCACGTCGTGATAATGAACTGTTAAGTTTACAGATCACAGACCTTGAGAAAGAGGTCAATGAATTAAGACTTGTGCACATTAATCAAGACAAATTAAAAGAACAGGTATCTTTTCTAGAGAATAGAGTTGACTGTTATAGAAAACTCGAAACTATTCTCAAAGACAAGATCACCGGTCTTGAGACTAAGGTTAGAGCCTACTTCAATTCTTGTTCGAAGGCTAAAGAGTTCTACAGTAAGCAAGCTGTTAATCAAACATCTAGAATAGGTTATGATTACAATGTTGCTATTGGAGAATTAGGCATAAACTCTCCTCCTCATGTCTGTGCTAAAGGGAGGGAAGTACCACATGTGCTTAAGGGTGTTGATGAACCCCTCTATAAAGCATCAATTGCTGAACCATTTGATGCGACCTCTTCTGTTATTCAAGAAGAAATACGTGCTGAAGATCTTGCTAATGAGAAGGTTGTTTCCAAGTCAAGTGTGTCGAAAGTTCCAGTCAAAGTTGTGAAAGCAACTGAGACTAACTCAGACACACATGAGTTGGATAACAAAAATGCCATGTCTACCATGCATAAATTGCCTGCTGTTAATCACTCTCATAAAGCATGTGGTGTTTCTAATTGTATGTCTTGTGCTTTTAATATGATGTATGCTTATTTTAATGGTAAGCATGTGTCTAATGATAAGACTACTCCTCGTCAGCATGTGAATAACAAGAAGCATGATAGGTCTAAGACTGCCAGTCCTTCTAAGGCTAGAAAGGAGACATTTGTGCCTAAGCTTAAACAGAAATTTGTTAAGGTTATTTACAAGGTCAAATGTTCAGTCATTGAGAAAGTTGAGACAATTAAAATTAAAAATGTTGTTTTGCCTGACAAAGGACAGTTCTACAAGTATGCCGGGCCCAACCAAGTTTGGGTTCCGAAGAAGGTCTAATCCATTTGTAGTGCAGGGCATTAAACAAGTATAACCGGTAGTGTGGATTCTTGACAGTGGATCATCAAGACATATGACCGGAGATAGAGCCCTGCTATCAAATGTGGTTGAGAAAGCTGGCCCCATGGTTACCTTTGGAGATAACAACAAAGGTTTATCTGAGGGATATGGCTGTTTACAAGCTGGGAATGTTATCATTGTAATTTTGTATATTGTGCTAGGTTATTATCAGGAAGCAGTATCTAACATATAGCACTAGTGATGAGACTTGAGAATATTACGACATATCAGGCACCTGATGCACATTACACTTGAAATTGGACTCTAGTAAGATGTGTACAAGTGCACTCCTGGTTGGTGAGTCAAAAGAGGAAGTCAATGCACCACAGTTCATGGACTTTGCAGCTGCAGATCTATTGGACTATGCAATCTCTTCTTCACAGTCTCACTTCAGGTTGGTATGAACTAGTATACTGCTCAAGCAATCGTCAAGGACATGGTATGGCACTCTAACCGCAGTTACAGTTTTATATGAATAAGTAGAGTCGTCATATTTATAACTATCTTATCACTAGGCACAATAATATTGTTTTATATGTGCAGTGGTATATTGTTAATGCAACATAACAATTAGTATCTAAAGTACTTGACAAGTATCGGTCAATGATATGTTGTTAACATTATGTTGCAGATATTTGTAAGCTTTTGACATGAATGAGAATTACTTAGACTTTACCCTAAGTGATCAATGTTTTATCAAAAACTCATTCATTTTGAAAAACAAAAATTAAACTTCTTTCTACATTAGTGATTTCTTATTTCATGTAAAATCTTTTGAAATCACTATTGTAAATCATTTTCTCTCTATTACCATATATTCTGTGTTACAGGTTCAGTCTCCAATGACTTTCTTTCATTAACAGTCATGAGGTTGAAAACCCACAACGTATATCCCAGACTGTAAAGACAAACACAAAAACAGAACCAACCAACACTCTCTTACCACTAAATGTAGTATGAATGAGCGTGAGGGAGATAGTGCCTAGTGCACCACATAAGGAAGGTTCTGTAGTCAACCCAGTAGCTCTGTCTCCTACATAGATGAGTAGTATTTAAACCAAGACAACTGCTAGCCCCCATACATCTTCTCAAAAAGATGTAATGGCTGAAAAGGCACAAAAACAGTTACTAGATTCATTCTCTCAACAGGGTGCGTCTATTGAATTTTGCCTGTCGGCCAAGGTATCCGATGTAGTGTCACCACTTCAAACATAATCAATTCTTGATGCACAAGGAGAGGTTACACACACAAAGGATGAGTTGACGGAAACAAGAGTTTCGACCATTTTAAGGTCAGATTCGATTGTTCAAGGTTCGTTAGTGGACCAATTGTCTTTACAGGTGTTAGGAGAGGATACTGATCCAAAAGCCATATGTCAGTGGTCAGTGTCTACCTCCCCAGGCTTAAATCCCCTGGATGCATCTGCGGATAGTGGATCTGACATAGGTGCAGATCGGCAAATTGTTGACAATGATTCAGATATTACCTGATAAGTCACAAGGAAATGTCTTCACAGACATTAGAAGGGAACTTTGATCTTTATGCTAAATTCGTTGGATCATTGTTTACCTTCCCAGAATTCAAATCTGGAACCCTAAAAGGGAAACTAGCAACTTGTAAATTATGACTCAGATTCATCTGACGAGTTTAACAAGGATGGGGATTTGTGAACTCCCATTGCACCACCTGTGACCTCCTTAAGGATGGCTAAGGTGATTTTCCTTGCAGGTACAGCTGGATTATGGAGCTATGAGAGAAGAGTGATACACTTGTGAGAATGAGTGTAAACACGAGTGGAGAGAAGAGTGAAACACATGTGAGGTACACTAAACAGAATCACACACTCACAGTGAGGTAGAAAAAGAAACTACTTGTTATTTCTTTTCCAACCAAGTGAAATATGAGAACTCCTTCAGACGACGGCATACATTCCTTCTTTAAGGGGGAGATAAAAGCTTAAGTAATAGTTTGGAGGATTCCTCAACTAAGGGGGAGAAATAGCAGGGAGGAAGAAAAAGATCCTAAAAATGTACACTACTCCACACCATTGTTGTTTGTAACTACGGATCCTATTGTACGGGAGAGGTGGTAAACACAAGGTGATTTCCTAGTAAGGGAAGAAGCTGTTAGGGGAGTACCATTGGTTTTTATCTGCGGATCCTATTGTACGGGAGAGGTGGTAAAACGAAGGTGATCTTCTTTAATCAGTTGATTCTCATAGGGGGAGAAGCAAGAGATATGGGCTTCTCAACAGGAAATGTGGTTGTACAAATGAAGATGGAACTACTTGAAGATATGTTCAGTCTAGAGGAACATCTACTTGGAATCTGGAAAATGTTAAATCTCATCCAGAACTTTTATGCTATTTACTTTGCATGTATGTTTATATCTTTTTCTTATTTGTTAGTTGAGTTATCCTCTAGGTATTTGTGTGTTATTGTCTAACAAACAAATAGGGGGAGATTGTAAGTCATATGTCATAGGCCTATTTGTATATTCGAGGATTCAACTCAACTCAAATAAGAATGTAATAAGTAAATAGTGGATCGACCGTCAGAGAGATCTCGCAAAGTAATATCTGTCAAAGGATTCAGAAACAAGGTTCATCTACAGACTTGAGGAGGTAATTCACTGGAAGAAGTTCAATAAGTTGATCATGCCTCAGTGATATAAATCAAGATCGTGGATTTAATCAAGTGACAGAGATCTCGTCAGAGTATCATTAATTACAAGGATTTAATCTGAAGAAAATCAAAGCGTCAAAGTCAAGACATGAAGAAACGTCACAGAAGTTAGTCACTCATGAACCAGACAGTACATCGAGTGTCAACGTTGAAGTGGTGGAATTGATTCATAATTCTCAGTGATTTTCAGAAGATATTCGGAAGAATGAATGCTGCTCAGGGTTAGTATTAATTCTCTATTAATTAATTAAGTCATATAATTTAATTAAGTAAATAAATTATATCTGCAAAGATTAATTTTTTGATTAATTAAATTAATTGATTAATTAATTCAGAATTAATTTTAGGAATTTTCAGAAGTTTAATTGGATTAAATTCAATCTTAAATCAGCAAGACAATTGAAAATGAACTAGCATGACAATCTGGATTGTCATACCGATTGTCATGCCAGTTCAAAAGATTGTCCTACCGATAGTCATGCCAGTTCAAAAGATTGTCCTACCGATAGTCATGCTGGTTCAAACGATTGTCTTGCTAGCTCAAAAGGATAGTCTCACCGATTGTCATACAAGCTTAAAGGATTGTCATTCCAATTCAATTAATTTGGCTGTTGATAAATAGAAGCAGAAGTCATTCAACTCAAAACATCTCAATCATACAGAACACATTCAAGAACAAAGGAAAAAAAGCAGCCGCCTCTGAAACATTTTATTTTCTTCTCTGCTTACATCAAGATCAAAATTCTAGTTTGTTAATGTTAAATCCAAACCACTAGAATTATTTATCTTGTTCTTGTGTAACAATCTAGTGGATCAAAATCCCTAGAACTTAATCTCAAATCGCGTTTAGCATTTGATTCTAATTATTGCAAAAATAGAAAAAGTTCATGTCGAATTTATTCTAGATTTGTGATAATTGATTTGAGATTAATACCTTGTAATCGATACAGTTGTTGTAACACCTTTCAAGTTTAATAATATTTTTATTTAACTTGAATTTTGTTTCACATTTTTTATTCCGCATTTATTCGATTATTTGGTACTGTTTGTATTCAACCCCCCCCCTTCTACAAACACATTGGGACCTAACAAGAGGTCAAGGAAAAGTTCAAGGAAATTCTTCTACACAGAACAAGTCAAGTTTTGATGTTGTGAGATAAACAAAGTCTGATGTCAAGTTCTGATATTCTGATTCAGTCAGGATCTAAAGACTCTCAGAAGTTTTTACAAACTCTGAAGCTAAAGGTGAAGCATACTACTATTTATTACAAAATCCTAAAATCCAGACACTTGATGAGGAGATAGCTAGAAGATTATTTCTGAAACAAAATCCAGGAATGAATTTAGAAACTCTCAAGGAGGAAGAAGCTAGATTTGCTGCTGAGAATGCAAATCTTAAGTCTAAAGCTTCTGATGCAAAGAAACCTCCAAGACCTAAGGAAAAAGGCATTATGATCAGGGAAAAGTCAAATTCTGAGACTTCAAATTCCAAGACTAGATCACAAACTGAGATTGATCCTAAATCAAAAGGAAAAGAAAAGGTTGGTGAACCTTTAAATATTGAGAAAAAGATAAGTTCTTCCATTCCAGTCTATCAAACTACAGTGCATGATGATGATTTGATAGAAGATGAAACTATTCCAATTCTGAAGAAAAGAAAAATAATTGAAGAATCTAAAACAACCTCTGACACTGCTCAAGTTGTTCAGAATAGAGAACAACAAGTTACAGAAGAAACAATAAATTTTGATCAAGTTAATTTGGAAAAGATGACAATTGCTGATAAGAAGAAGCTGTTATGGAAGAAAGCTACTCCAGTTGAACCAAAATCCAATCTTATATTGAGTCAACTCGCAACATTTGGATTGAGATCCAAGCAACCTAGAGATAAAGCTGGATTAGGTTCTGATGAAGAGAAAATACAAACAGGAGTAGAAGTTACTCTAAGAGATCCTTTCATGTTGACAGACAAACCATATGAACAAATCAAACAATAGCACCTTGACAAAGTGTTGTCTGCTCAAATTGTAATAGATGCTCTTGATAAGGAAAATCTAAAGGAGAAATTGATTTTATTTCTCTATGATGGATTAACTTACAGAATAGATGATACTGATGTGCTAAAGAAGTCTGTCAGAGAACTTCAACATATTCACTATCTTCTGGAAGTAAAATCTGATGTTACAAGAAGATGGTCAGAATACATTTTGAAGGCTATAAGAGATCTATTTAGAATCTATGGTACAAAGACTTCTCAGTATATACCAATGATTACTGAAGATGATGGAAGAGAAATTCCTATGCTGAAGAATTCTGCTAAGGTGGAAGTTATTCTGAAAGGAAGATGCTTATGTTATAATGAAAACTCTTCACATCCTAGAGTTATCAGACTTGGTGATGGACTTGAAAGAACATCAATTCAAGCTCTCAGAACAGCCATTTATCAAATTGGTGATATTAAGGATGAAGAACTGATGCAGGTCAAAGCACAGTTAGTTGAATTTCTTAGGAAAGCTGAAGACAAGCTGGTAAGAGATTTTGTTAAGAATCATTATGGATTTAGATTGATCCAGTGAAGTTGGTAAAACTACAAGGACTGTAAGTTATAGTTAATAGTCTTATTAAACTCTTATTGCATTTGAACTTAAATGTTTTTGACATCATCAAATCTATTAACTTGTATATTTTTGCACAATTTACAAGTTGGGAGAGATTGTTAGATATATTTGAGATGTCATATCTAATATATTTCATGTTTAGTTTTCAGATCTTAACAAACAGGAAATATCAGTACTTATTGAAATCAGTACTTACAGGAAGTCAGAACTTAAGGATATCAGGACTTAGATTATCAGAAGATAAATATCAGAAGATGGATATCAGAACTTAAGTGCAGGAGGACTAACAGTTAAGGAAGGAAGCTGATTTACAGGAAAGAAGATCGAGACTACTACAAAAAGAAGATATGCATGGAAAGAGTTAGAGGACTTAAAGACTTGTATAAGATTTCTGATTGATATATTTTAGGAGACAGAATTATATTCCATATTAATTAGAAGTTATTTTGTAACTGTGTACTATATAAACACAGACATATGTTTACACTATATATGTTATCATTATCGAGAAGATCATACATTGTAACCTAGCAGCTCTCGTGATATTTGTTCATCACTGAGAGAGAACAGTTCCATTGAAACAGAGTTTATTATATCGAATATATTTGTTTACTGTTACTTGAGTTCGAAATCGATTTGATTGTATTCTACACTGTATTCAACCCCCTTCTACAGTGTTATGTGACCTAACAGAGGTAGGAATATGGATATAGAAGATAATAGATAGAGTTAAGAGATAATCATGTTCCTTTCTATTTTTTAAATATTTCTATTCAATAAGGTATGATTGCATGCGTAGAATAAATTTTATAAACTGTTAGATTGTTGTGGAACCTTATGATTGATTTAAAAATATGTTAGTAGGACCTTTTAGGTCATCCTGAGTAGTTTTTGCAAGCATTGTTGAGTAAGTGAGCTTAGAATTAGTGTTATATGTTAGGTTCATAGTGTAGCTTCTACTCAATGTACTCTTCTGGTGAGGTACCTCGAATATGAAGCTCTGAATACGAACCTCATTTTAACTTATTATCTTTTTGGTCAAGTTAGTATAAAACTGATATATATTAAATAAGGTAATTTGAATGCACTTAGTTAATTTTATTAAAAATAATAATTTAAAATAATTCACATTATTAAAGTTGTTTCTAGTAAAGTTTTTTTGGGTGCGTCTGTGTGCTAAAACTTGCGCGTTAACAGTTGTAGAAATGAATATGTGTTGGTAAGATATTCTCATTTAGAAAGTACGTGCTAGGCTAAATTAAGAATAATTCAATGCAATTATCTCTGAAAAATAGAGTGCATTTATTAAAGGAAGGTTGTTAACTGATAATGCGTTAATAGCATATGAGATCAACCATTACATTCAAAGGAAAACACAAGGAAAGATTGGGGTGGCTGGATTGAAAGTGGATATATCTAAAGCTTATGATCGTCTGGAATGGGATTTTATTGAGTTGATGCTTGAAAGGTTTAAGTTTCCTGCGACCTGGATAGAAAGGGTGATGCAATTTGTCAAAACAGTCTCATATAGTTTCATAAGGAACGGAGAAGTGTTTGGAAAGGTGGTTCCTCATCGAGGAGTACGACAAGGAGACCCGATATCGCCATATTTATATATTCTTTGTGCGGAGGGTTTGAGTGGTATGATTAGAAAGCATGAAGAGTGTGGGTTACTGCATGGGTGTCGAATTGCAAATAATGCACCAAGTATTTCACACTTACTTTTCGCGGACGATTGTTATTTCTTCCTTAGAGCAACAAAAGCAGAGGCACGAACACTAAAAGATTTGCTACAGCGGTATGAAGCATTATCAGGGCAAGTTATAAATTATAATAAGTCTGAGATTGTTTTCAGTCCTAATACAGCTGAAGCGGACAGGGTGGAGGTTTGTAGTAGTCTAGCAGTGCAGCAAGCTCAGAAACCTGGGAAGTATCTTGGTATGCCAATGTGTGTTGGTAGAAATAAGGTTGAGGTATTTGGATTTATTAGTGATCGAGTGTAGCAAAGATTGAAGGGGTGGTATAATAAAGAGTTATCAAAGCATGGAAAGGTAACATTATTATCTTCATCAGCTCAAACATTGTCGAGTTTCTGGATGAATCTGTTTTTTAATTCCAATTACCATGTGTGAGGAGATTGAATGAAAGATGAACGCTTTCTTATGGGGAAATGGAACAAATAGTAGGGGAGTAAGATGGATGTCCTGGGATAAAGTTTGTGTGCCAAAGAATTGTGGAGGGCTGGGGCTTAGGGAATTAAGAAAATTCAATCTGTCTATGTTGGCTAAACAGGGCTAGAGATTGCTTAAAGAAGCTAATCCATTAGTTTCTGCAATAATGAAGGCGAGATACTATCCTAATTCGAGTTTGTTAGATGCTAAAGTGGGGTCAAATCCAAGCTATGTTTGGAGGAGTATTGTGTCGTCTATGGAGGTGGTTAAGGCAGGGGCAAGAAGAAAAATTGGGGATGGTAGAAATACGCGTGTGTGGGGGGAACCTTGGTTGCCAAATATGACTAATGGGTATGTAATGACCCCAGTGCCAGTGCAGTTACAAGAGAGTACAGTGCATAGTCTAATGAAGATGGATGAACGAAGATGGGAGTTGGATATATTTCATGACAGTTTTCAAGATAGAGATACTGAGCTTATTAAGCAGATTCCGTTGTTAATAAATGAGACTGCAGATTCATGGTATTGGATATTAGATGAAAAAGGGGATTTTACAGTCAAAAGTGGATATCGATGGTTGCAAGGGGAAATTGACACTGCAGATAAGAGGTACTGGACTAAGTTGTGGTCTCTACAATTACCATGTAAGGTTGTTAATTTCCTGTGGCGAGTGTGTAAGTCTTGTCTTCCTACAGCCTATGCATTGGTAATGAAGCATGTCGATATAAACATCTTGTGTCCCTGGTGTCATGCTGAGTCTGAAACGGATACTCATGTATTGTTTTCGTGTGATTTTGCGAAAACGGTATGTCATATGGCAGGATTGAGTTCGATGGTGCAACACTCAACTCAAGAGACAGCTGCTATGGTCATAATAAGGGTGTTCGATAGTTGCTCACGGGAACAATGTGTGCAAATAGGAATGATCAGTTGGGGGTTGTGGAACATAAGAAATAAATGGGCTTGGGATAAGGCAAATGGATCTGCTTTTGGTGTATTGGCAGCATCTAGTAAATTGTTGAAAGAGTGGAAAGAAGCTCAAGTAAGGGATGTAAGAGGTCGATAAGAAGGTGGAATGAGAAAATGGGAGAAACCGAATGAGGGATGGATCAAAGTCAATGTGGATGCAGCAGTGTTTCAAGATAGCATTGGGTGCGGTGCGGTTATAAGAGATGCACAAGGTGTGTTTATGGGGGCTTTTTGTAAGAAAGTGGAAGGCGCATGGAGACCAAGAGAAGCAGAAGCCATTGCTTTAAAAGAAGCACTCTCGTGGATTGCTGAATTAGGGTATGGAAGCTGTGTATTTGAGACTGATTCAAAAGAATTAATGCAGGCATGTAAGAAAGCTCCGGGTGAGTCTCATTTTGGAACTATAGTTGGTGATTGTCTTCACTTGTTAAAGCACATAAATCAAGTGCTAGTTCAGTTTGCGTTTAGGTCTGCGAATAGTGTGGCACATGAATTAGCTAGAGCTACACATTCTATGTCAGACAAAGGAGAGTAGTATGTCACTCTTCCTAATTTTATTTCTCATGTACTAGAGTTTGATATGAATAATTGAATGCAAGTACGAGTTTATTCAAAAAAAGAATAAAACTTAGAACGTCAACTAGCATTTAACAAATCATTTGTAGAAAATCATAGAATATGAATTTAAATAAGGCTATCAGAATGTACCCGTGCCTTGGAATGTGGATCTAATTATTCTAGACAGTTAAGGTTCAAATAAATAGTTAAAGAGTTAATTACACTTTGCAACCATCACCTTTCATTTATAATCAAAACAGTATACATACTTAAGTAAAATACAGTTTGCAACCCTTAACTTTCAATATCAACTACAACATGCATCCCTTGCGGTTATAAAATTAAAATTGAGATGTTAATATTAATAACTAAAATTTCAAATTAATTAAAATATTTATTTTAATGCATTTTTTACATGAAAAAAATTATAGCTAATTTCTATTAGAAATACTCTAAATTAATCATAATGCTAATTACTTAAAATATATTTATTAAGCAAAATATATATTTATATATATAATCATAAAGTTTATAAATATATCTATATTTTAAAATTTTAAAAATTATACCGAGTAATAAAATAATTGACATTAATATTATTTTTATAATTTGAAATTCTAAATTTTAGTTTAATTTAAAAATAATTAAAATTATTATTTAAATATTTTGCTAAATTTCAATTTTACCCTTCACAATATAAATATTTTTAACAAAATGGTTAAAGGGATGCATATTGTATTTGGTGTCTAAAGTTAAGGGTTGCAAACTATATTTTTGAAAGTAAGTATATAGTTTTGTTATTTAATGAAAGGTAGGGATTGCAAACTGCAATTAACTCCAATGATAAAAATGATAAAGAGTAAAACAATGATAGTTTGATAGAAGACCTCTTAGTATAAATGTTTAATTATAACCAACTTACAGGTTTAACTTCATATAAAAAGCTACCACCTTGGAAAAATATTAAGCTCTTGTAAGTAGAGCCGGACAAACGAGTGGTTTGGCTCGGCCTATTCGCAATTCGGCTCGTCAAAATTCGCCTAATTCGGCGTGTCAACGAAAAGTTAATTATTTGGCACTAACCGTCAAGTTTAATGAACCGAACACGAACACTATTTTATAAAACCGGAACCGGCCCGGAATCAGACCGGCCCGAACCGGCTAATTCGTTGACGAACAGACATAAAATTGAGGGGGTTATTCGCGGTTAACCGGCCCGCGAATAATTCGTTGGTCACGATTAAAGTTCACGCGCCAAGAACAAATAATTTCTTATATCGGAAGTCATACCAAGAACGGTTCCATGTGCGCCTCTATAGTATGAGCTTGTCAATGTACCAAACCTCTCTTGTCCAGCTGAAATCGAAAAAATGAAGTTGAAAAAAGGAAAAAAGATTGTAATTCTGCTTCTCTTGTCACTTTAATCTTACAATCACAAAAAAGATCAATTTATGTTTATAATATTATAACTTTAATATTTATATTTAATTTATGTTTAATTTATGTTTACAATATTGTAACTTTAATCTTTATACTTAATTAATTTATGCTTAATTTAAAAAAAGAAAAAAAATTGTAATTTATGTTTACAAAAAAGTTGATTCATTGTAATTTACAACTACACACAAGAGTTTATTAAAAAAGAATATAAATATGCTTATGGTATGCGCGTGCAACATGCATATTATCAAGTTTATTCACCTGAACCGAGCAGTTAACCGCCTACCTATCAGTTTTCTTATTCTAGTTTAATCAAATTATTCGTTTGTTAACCGCACAAATCGCCTATTCGCCTGAACCGTGTTATTCGTTTTATTCACGTGCCGTTCACGAGTCTTCCAACTCTGTAATCGGCCCGGCTCGGCCCGAACTGTATATCCTCGCGTGCCGTTCACAGTTTCAGATGTCAACTAACCGGCCAGTCCAGAATTCGGCCCGACACGCTCGGCCCGTTCGTTTGGCCGGCTCTACTTGTAAGCATTTGGTATCCCGGGTGCATTTTCATGCGTATAGTAAGCGTAAAAACATATCAAGTAGGTCATAATCTTAATTTGATAAAGATTAAGCAATTAGATTAAGGATAAACACTAAGAAAATGAGTAGGATAAAACCAAAGTTATGATCACGGCTTGTCTACTAAGGTTTTGGTTCAAGTGATTGAAAGGTAAAGGATCCTATAACAATCTTAAAAAATTATAATCTTATTAGAATCTATGTGACTCGGAGGGTAGACGCAATAATAGGAAGCTTGAGCATAATTTTATTTTAAGTAATAATAATAGAGTTAAGGTGACGTAAGAGGTATCAAGTAACGATAGTACAACATTTTAAGAAGGAAGTGTTGCTTAGAGAATAAAAATGACTAGGCATAAAAAAACAAAAAGTATTTTAGGATTGAAACTCATTTTTACTCACCGAGAACAATAATCTAAGTCAAGGAGTCTAATAAGTAGGTGTTTAAAGATTTTAGTTAAGCTACTTATAAGTTTCAGGAATGAAAGTTAAGTGATAAGTTAACTAAGTTCTAAGTAAATCTAAGGTACGAAGTCTAGAAGTAAGAGTTGCGGTATGCAAGTTTACACTTGAGGTTCTAGTCCTAAAGGCTAGGGGTGTACGCGGTTCCGATAGTATCGGTTTTGGAGTAAAAGTCGAACCAAACCGAAGAGCGGTTTTTGAAAATTGTCATCCGCAACCGCAAAAAATTGTCATCCGCAACCGAACCGCGTCAATTGCGGTTGCGAATTTACGGTTATTGCGGATCGGTTTGCGGTTCAACCACTTATTTTAAAATAATTAATAATTTGTAAAAAAAATAAATTCGGAATATTAATAAATTCAAGTTTAAGTTACGTGATAAATTTAGATTCAAAAATAAGATACAAACTAATGATCCGTGTGGAGCAAGTATATTAAAAACATAAAAAATAGTTTGGATACATGTACTTATATTCCGTGTGGAGGCATATAACTACATTTTTGGAAATATATTTTATTATAAATATATATTGCGAGTTGCAGTTGCGGTTGCGATTTTGCGATTCTCAAGAATTTAAAACCGCATCCAAATCTCGAATGAGAGGTTTTTAAAATTTATATCCACAACCAATCTGTATTTTGCGGCTATCAGCAAAATGCGGTTCGGTTGTGAGCGGTTGGATGCGGTTGAGCGGTTCATCTGTACACCCCTACTAAAGCCCTTAAGTTATGCCCGCATATTATCTACCTTAGCAATAATTAAAAGGAGTAATACAACATATAAAACCAAAAGTACAATATTAAATTAAAAGCAAGTACGGGGAAGGGGAGTTAAGTAGCAGTACAACTTATAAGGCATTATAATGTGTCTACACCCTCATCCATAAAAACCATCATAGTCTTGGTGCAAAGCACCATTAAAGTTCAAGGGATCTGTTAAAAAGGTTCTTAAAAGAAAGAAATACTTAACCATGGGGAGAGGAGTCAAGGAGTAGTTGCGGTATCAATGGCCATATCAGCAATGGCGTTGATAGTAGGTTCATTGGCAGGAGGATCGTATGCGCGCACCTCGGCATGGTCAATAGGAAGTGAAGTTTCGTGCACCGCTTCAGGAGCTATGGGCTCAGTTGGAATCACCTTTGCAGCTTCAGCTATTTTCTCTGCCTTTATCTTGGCACCTTCCTTCGCAACATTCTCTCTAAGCTTCGACCAGTCTAAATCAGGGAAAATATCAATGGTGGACTTCATGAAGTCCTTTACACCATTTGTCCATCCAGATTTATACTTCATCTTTTTGGTCTCAAGAAGCATGGCCTTATGGTTGTTCATAACTGATTGTAGCTTGGAAATTCTTAGCTTGAGCTCATGGGATTTCCTTGCTAGCTCGGTCATCTCTTACTTCTTTTCTTTCTTAAAGGTGATAATGGTGTTGTTCATCTATTCATTTTCCTTCAACAACTTGGACTCGGAAACCCTTATCTTGCGTAGTGTCTCAGCAGCTCTTTTTAATTCGTCATCCCTAGCCTTCAGGAAGGCTTTAAGCTCCCCGACTTCCTCTACAAGCTTTTGTTCTACACGGGTAGCTTCAGTGGTCCGCTCCCCGTGTTTGAAATGCAGGTACAGGCTATGGGCGTAGGCAAGGGTAATCAAAAGAATAGCTTCTCCCACTTTCAATTTTACTGATTAGGCAACCATCTCATCAGGACCCTGGTTCTTGAGCATCTCAGTGAATATCTGAAGCTTTTCAGTGCTCTCAATGACACCACCACTCTTCAACCTTTTTCCATACTTGGAAACTGGAACTCTTACTTGATCAGGTGCAGCTATTTCTTGGAAGAGGTTCCTGATTTTTCCACGGTTGAGGAGGAGTGGGGAATCCTGGAGATGGGACAAATTTAAACGGGGCCAATTGTTGGATAATTTGAAACATTTATTTGATTTATTTGCATTGTTTTATTTGATTGTTTTTATTCAGCTGAGTGGTATATTCCACGTTTGAATAAGTCTTGCATATCTGTTTAAATCATCAGTTAGAAGAGAAGTTGTAGGTGCATGCACGATGTTGGTTAGAGTCATTGTAGGAGTGAATTACTGTGTGTGATCCTAGTTTTTAGCCATTCTCTTATCTGTAGTTTTCTATATATTGTATTGTATGGATTATTAATAAAAACACAGCTTTCACGTGTACTTTGTTTCCTCAGTTTTACATTAAACACCTATATCTATATATATATCAGATTGTTTTCTTTATTTGGTATCAGAGCCTCAGATTATTGTATGCCCAAGTATATGCCAAAAATGACAACTACGGAGACTAGCAAGCTGAAGGAAGGAGCAATAGGGTTGAATTATCCGATGTTGGCCAGGAGTAACTACACAGGATGGGCACTTAAGATGAAAGTGTTTATGAAGGCTCAAGGGGTGTGGAATGCAATCGAGAACAAAGAAAAGGGAGCTGCAGTTGATGACAGACAAGACAAGATCGCCCTGACTACCATATACCAGGGGATACCTGAAGATATTCTGTTATCTGTGGCTGATAAAGAAACAGCCAAAGAAGCCTGGGAGGCTATTGAGACTATGTGTCAGGGAGCAGAGCGCGTGAAAAAAGCCAGGATCCAGACACTAAGGAGTGAGTTTGAATCCTTGAGTATGAAGGATAGTGATCAGCTAGATGAGTTCTATTTAAAGCTGAACGGAATGGTAACTAAGATACGTGCTCTGGGAGAGGAGATGAAGGAGAGCTATGTGGTGAAAAAACTGTTTCGTGATGTACCATCAAAATTTCTCCACATTGTCTCTACCATCGAACAGTTCGGTGATTTAGACACCATGTCAGTTGAGGAAGCTGTGGGTTCCTTGAAGGCTCACGAGGAACGTGTGAAAGGACAAACAGAAGATGGGGGAGGACAGCTCTTACTCACAGAAGAGGAGTGGTCCAAACGGGAAGGAGCTGATGGAAAGTTGTTACTGACAAGGGACGAGTGGATTAAACACAACAACAAAGGTGATATTGACGGTTCCCCCAGCCAGAGATTCCGAGGAAGAAACAGTGGTCGTGTTGGACGTGACAAAAGCAGGCTACGATGCTATAATTGTAGTGCTTACGGTCATTACGCAGCTGAGTGTAAAAAACCCCGAAAGGAACGAGATCAACAACATGAAATGAATATGAATCAAGTTGAAGACGATGGGCCTGCTTTATTGCTGACTGAACACAGAGAAACGAAAGAAGACCTGATGTTGATAAATGAAAGGAAGGTGGTACCAAAGCTCAAACAAAGTAGTGAACAAGTGGAGTCGAATTTATGGTATCTGGATAATGGAGCAAGCAACCATATGACCAGACAAAGATCCAAGTTTAAGGAGCTAAACGAAAATGTGACAGGTCAAGTAAGGTTCGGGGATGGATCGACGGTGGATATTAAAGGAAAGGGATCTGTTATTCTCTCGTGCAAAAATGGTGAGGAGCGTATACTCGATGAGGTATATTTTATTCCCATGCTTCGAAATAACATAATCAGTCTTGGGCAACTTTCTGAAGTTGGGAATAAGGTGGTCCTAAATGGTGAATACTTATGGGTGTATGATACACAAAGAAAATTACTTATGAAAGTGAAGAGGTCTCCTAACAGACTGTATAAAATCATTATTGAGACTGCAAAAGGTACATGTTTGAAAACAAGCTGTGAAGAAGTGTCTTGGTTATGGCATTCACGTTTAGGCCACGTTAATTTTCAAGCTTTGATGTTGATGCACTCGATGCAAATGGTACATGGTATGCCTAAGTTTTCTCAGCCAAAAGGTGTTTGCACGGACTGTCTAATGGCAAAACAGGCAAGGAAGCCATTTCCTTCTCAATCAAATTTTCACGCAAAGCAAGGACTGGAGCTAGTACATGGAGACCTTTGTGGTCCAATTTCACCAGCAACTAAGGGAGGTAATAAGTATTTTCTGCTTCTTGTAGATGATTATAGTCGTTGGATGTGGGTTTACATGTTAAAGGGAAAGGACGAGGCATTAGCAATGTTTAAAAGTTTTAAAGCTAGAGTGGAGAACGGAACAGAGAAGCGGGTTAAAACTCTTAGAACTGATCGTGGAGGGGAATTCTGTTCTAAAGATTTCGAGGCTTTTTGTGCAGAAAATGGAATCACAAGGCAGTATACGGCTCCATACTCCCCTCAGCAGAACGGAGTAGTAGAGCGTAGAAACCGCACTGTAGTTGCTATGGCTCGTAGTCTACTAAAACAAATGGAGTTGCCGATGACGTTATGGGGAGAAGCTGTGAGGCATTCTGTCTATCTTCTTAACAGGCTTCCCACACGCTCCATGAACGGACAAACACCTTACAAGGCATGGAAAGGTGAGAAACCGAACATTGGACATGTAAAAATATTTGGGTGCTTGGGTCACATGAAGGTGCCAGGATTCTACACAAAGAAATTAGAAGATAGAAGCAAGGAGGTGGTGCATCTGGGAACTGAGCCTGGAACCAAAGCCTATCGTTTATATGATCCAGAAACGGATCGTATCTTGGTAAGCAGAGATGTAATTTTCGAGGAGGGAAAAACTTGGAACTGGAATAAAGCTCAGCAAGATATTCTAACCTGTAGTCGTGAGCATACATTCACTGTTGTGGACAGCTTCACAAATAATGAATGATACACTGACGCTTCTCAGCAGTTGAGCTCTGATTCAGAAACTGTGATGGGTACACCAGAATCACAGTCAAGCACGCAAGGTTCATCTCAGCATTTGAGTTCTAATTCGGAAACTGAGATGGGTACACCTCAATCACAGTCAAGCACACGAGGCTCATCACTATCAAGAACTCAAAGCTCGGAAACAGAAGTTAGCAGTGAACCAAAATGTTTTGCTTCGATTGTTGACATATATAACAACACTGAAGAAATCGAATTAGATGACGAGTTGTTATTAATGGGAGTGGATGAGCCAAGAAACTATGAGCAAGTTGTCAAGGAGAAGAACTGGAGGGAAGCAATGCAGCAAGAAATGAATTCCATCGAGCAAAATAATACCTGGAAACTAATGGAGTTACCTGCAGATCGTAAGGTGATTGGGCTGAAGTGGGTCTACAAGATAAAGCGAGATGCACATGGTGAAATAATAAAATACAAGGCAAGGCTTGTAGCGAAGGGATACGTTCAGGAACGAGGAGTGGATTTTGATGAAATATTCGCTCCTGTCACCAGACTCGAGACTGTTAGGCTGCTGTTGGCTTTGGCAGCAAAGTATGGTTGGGAGGTACATCACTTAGATGTTAAAACAGCGTTCCTGAATGGCAAGATAGAGGAAGAAGTCTATGTTACTCAACCACAGGGATTTGTCAAGGAGGGACAAGAACGCTTGGTTTACAAGCTGATAAAAGCACTCTATGGTTTAAGACAGGCTCCGCGAGCCTGGTATGCGAAGCTCAACAATTGTCTTGAGATCATGGGTTTTTCCAAGTGCCCACATGAGTATGCGGTATATACTAAAAATAAAGGCAGTGATACACTCATTATTGGAGTATATGTAGACGACCTACTGATTACAGGCACCAGCATTGCTGTCATTGAAGAGTTTAAGCAACAGATGAGTGATCAGTTCGAGATGAACAACCTGGGAAAGCTGACGTACTACTTGGGAATAGAAGTGAATCAAGGGGATGATTTTATTGAGCTTAAACAAACGGGATATGCTCGCAAGGTGTTGGAGAAGGCAGGAATGGGAGAATATAATCCCACTAAATATCCTATGGACCCAAAGGAACACATTACTAAAGACGAAGGTGGCACGCTGGTGGATCCAATGGAGTACAAAAGTATGGTCGGGGGGTTGCGTTATCTTGTTCACACTCGCCCGGACATTGCCTACGCAGTGGGTATAGTGAGTCGTTTTATGGAGAAGCCCACTATTATGCACAAACATGCTGTGAAGCGGATCCTCAGGTATGTTAAAAGGACTCTAGATTTTGGTTTAGTGTACTCCAGGCACAATACAAACAACATGCTCGTGGGATACTCAGACAGTGACTTAGCTGGGCAAACAGACGACAGAAAAAGCACAGGGGAAATGGTTTTTTATTTGAATAATAGTCTCATAACCTGGGTCTCTCAGAAACAAAGGTGTGTTGCATTATCATCTTGCGAGGCAGAGTTCATGGCTGCCACCGCAGCTGCCTGTCAGGCGATTTGGTTAAAGAATTTGTTGAGTAAGATCACAGGGGAAGAAATAGGTCCAGTCACATTATATATTGATAATAGGTCTGCTATAGATTTAGCAAAAAACCCAGTGTTTCATGGCAGGAGCAAACACATCGATGTACGGTATCATTTCATTCGTGAATGTGTGTGAAGGAAGGAGATAGTCATCAGGCATATCAACTCTGAGTTGCAGCGTGCAGATATCATGACAAAGGGACTCACCACGGTCAAGTTTGAAAAGATGAGGATGCTGCTGGGCGTTAAAGAGTTAAATAAATAAGTTTCATATTGAGGGGGTGATTGTTGGATAATATGAAACATTTATTTGATTTATTTGCATTGTTTTATTTGATTGTTTTTATTCAGCTGAGTGGTATACTCCACGTTTGAATAAGTCTTGCATATCTGTTTAAATCATCAGTTAGAAGAGAAGTTGTAGGTGCATGCACGATGTTGGTTAGAGTCATTGTAGGAGTGGATTACTGTGTGTGATCCTAGTTTTTAGCCATTCTCTTATCTATAGTTTTCTATATATTGTATTGTATGGATTATTAATAAAAACACAACTTTCACGTGTACTTTGTTTCCTCAGTTTTACATTAAACACCTATATCTATATATATATATCAGATTGTTTTCTTTACCAATATCTTCCTAATTAGAGAAAATGTCTTCGAATTTGATCATTTTCTTAATACTGAAGGGCACACCAGAAGCCATCTCTGTAAAAAAAGGCCACAAAAAAATGCCAAGGCATATGAAAGAAAATTTGAATACAAGTACAATATACAACTATAGTGAGAAAAGCAAAGTAAACACAGAGAAGGTAATGAAATACGTAAGAACCTATTCTCTGAGAGGTACCAGCTCCATCAGTTGGACCTCATTTTGACACAAACTCGGAGATTCTAAAATTTTCCTCACTCAATAGGCTGGTTCCATCACCCAACTTGGTTGAAAAAATTAGTGCACGCTTGGCACGCTTTAAAGGATCATCTTTCAAGGGAATTATGGCCTGAGTATCTACATGATTTAATATAAGTATAACAGGGTCAAGCAGGGAGAGAGACTCATTAAGAAGAACCTGGAAGGTATGACAAAGACTCGATGCAATCAAGTTATGCGGTACTTACTAGGATTCAGGTTAAAATATTTCTTATACGATAGGCAATTGTAGCAATACAAGAAGTGTTGTTTCCATCCCGACATCCCTTTCTTATTACCTCCTATGCACTTACCCTCATGCACACCCCAACCGGCTAAATGGAAGCTTCTAGAGTTCTTCCCTGAAGGTTTTAATTGATAAAAATATCCAAGTCTGTTTGCCTTATGGCTTGGAAATACTATTTAAGAAAGATAGACACAAATCCCTCCCACGTGAAAATAAAGTTAACGAGTAGACTATACAACCATTAGCCTCTTATTTTAAAGCAAAGTTAATAAGTCGGAGCCTAATTGAGTCTTCATTAAGTTGTTAGAGTTTTTGTAAAGAACACACTTCTTCAAATTCTCTCATGAAAAATAATGGATCCTCCCCCTCTACCCCAGCAATCCTAGGTAATATGCTAACATTGGGATGTTTGATTTTGAAATTATTCGCGGTTACTTGAGGTAGGACTATGCATGAAGGTTCAGCAGAACGAGCGGGGTAACAACTGTATTGAGACAGACATGACTATAGGTGGAATTTTTACTTTTTATTTTGACTCAGTTTTAATGGGTGAAGGGAACTCGAGTTGTCTTACTACTTTAGGAGATAAATAGTTAGATTTTTATATTAATCTAGATTTTTGGTCCGAAACCCAAGTACTTTGCATATAACACAAGTAATCACGCAGCAGACAAGAGCTATAAGTAAACACCCAAGAAAAAAATGGACAATTAAAAAAAATCTTAGATCTAGGGTAATCCTACAAAAAATCTGGACAGTTTCCAACTTTTGGACCATCAAGTTCCTTGTAAACAAGGCGCTGAATTAGAGAACCGCTAGCCTAGTTACCAAAAGTTTGAATAACTCCAAATTTACTTTCTCTTTTAGGGACCTTCCTAATTGAGCTCAAAATCTTAAAGGCCAACATCTACTTGATTTTATTAAGGGAGGAGAATGCAATATGAAGGAATTAGTGATTTGTGGGCCAAAGAAAGGGTGATGAAATCCCTCACTTTATCTTTTAATGGCGTGGCACCCTTAAGATTAATTAGATGATGAAACACATAAAGAACGAGATAATAAACACTTATGGATGCACTATACTACGTGTATTACTCTAAATTGTACGTACCTCTTTCCTCCAGCAATCACCACAACTGTATAAGATGAAAAAAAATAAAAACAAAAAGAAAATCTAGATGATGTGATCCTATGTGAAAGAATGAATGATGCAACAAATTGGTTTTTAACAATTAACTGACTAATATTTTTGGATTTTTCAGATATTTAATTTTTTTTTGGATTCGTCAATAATAAAAGTGAGAAAAAAAGGAGAGGTGATACCATATACCAAAAATCGCTTTCAAAAATTACAAAAGAGACGGCGAGGCCTTCTAGCGATCTTCTTGTCCAATTTTTTCTCCGATTCACGATTTCTTCAAAAAATAAAGAGAAAATAAGAAACTAGTCCGAAAAATTAAATATCAAGGAGTAAAAATTACCAATAATCCTCGGCAGCGACGTGAAAAACTTGATGTGTCAAATAATAAGAACTGCAAGTGCACAGTTTTAGTTGTAGCAATTGCAGGTTGATCCACAGAGACTACGAATTTTCAAACCCTAATAATTTAAATCAGGTAAACTAGACAAATATATTTGAGATGAGATTTCTTTAACCTAATTAGAAAATAACAAATAATATGGAAAATTTAGGAATTCGAATCCGTTAACCAGTCATAATTAATATCAACTTGCTCTAAAATCAATTCTCTTTTCTTCACAAAAATAACGTATATCAATTAACGAGACAAACATATACTATGAAACAACAATAATCCAACAAAACTTCATGGAGCAAGAATAGGCTATGAAAAATAAATCTGGTAAAAATAATATATCAAAATCACTTTGTCAATTGAATAATTAAGCACCAAGAAAAATCACGAGAATCAAATAATGAGAACGAGAAGATATTAAAGTAATTAAATTAACGTCATCTTCATCCCAGGGAAAAAATTTAGCTACACATGATAAAAATATTAGCAAAACAAATAACTAAAAAAATTCTAACTCTAGATTGGTGCTTTAGGTATTGGGGGTTAGGTAAAATACAAGAGGGATGACTCATATATATAGGGAAAATATGAGGGCTTGGGTCTTTGAATAGAAAATCCTTCTTATGATATATTTCCTCCTTTTCCTTCTTCTTTTACAATAAGTATTCGAATTTCTTTAGCTTCAAATATTCTCCACCTCCTTGCCTTTTTCACCTTGTCCTGTTAAAATTTTGATTTTATTTATTTTCCTATAAAACAAAGTAAAATAACTGTAAAGCATAATATAACATAATATTTAACCGTGGAAATATAACTTAACATGAAATAAAAATAGATAAATAATATTAACTGTGAAGCACCTGAAGATGAAGATTGGATAAATACAAATAATCAAAAGATGAAATTAATAATTTAAGTCTGTAACCAGGTCATGGAAAGAAGTTCATTAATATATTCAAGCCTTCGTGAAGAATAAAATGTCAAAGGATATCTACTGACAATGAAATATATTGGTTTGAAGTATTGAAGATCAAGGATTTTAGTGATTGAAGCAATGAATAACCAACAGGATGTATCAATTCAGAATGGTAAAAAGAATTGAGTGAATCCAATTCAGTGTGAGTCGTTTGTAAACCAGACCAGTGCACCAAGCGTCGGCATATCAGAAAAGGAGTAATTTAATTCATACATAAGAAATCAAGTTAATACAGTACAATGGGAATGAGAAATAAACTAAGGCATGTTTATTTTTCCCACCATTTGCGCAACTGGAATAAATTTCCAAGGGAATGAATTCCCCATGTGTGCACAAGTGGAGTTCTAGAAGCCCTTTATGCGCAAGTAAATTACAAGTCAAGAGAAAAGAATTATTTCCTTGTGTGTGCAAGTGGATATAATTACTAAGGCAAAGAAGTTCTCTCTAGTCGCCACTTGTGACTTGGTGAATTCATTGAACTCAGAAGCAAGACATTTTGTACTTGGCTGAGAATAAGCCACATGTACAAATGAATTGAAGTCTACAGTCAAAAGAAGCATAATGATTTAATTCATTAATTATGTTCTTTAGATCCCAAATGTATTTTACGAAGCACCATTGAAGGCCATATTTATTAAGCTTGTAAACATACTGTTATGCTGTTGAATTTATATTAGCTAATCATTTGATTGATTAGAGTGTAGCAACCTCAGGGTTTATATTAATAAAATAAATATTCCTCGAATTCTTTTATGTCTATTTTGATTCCTTATATTTAACGAAGAACTTGAAACGAATCAAAAAAGATAGTAGGTATCATATTCAACCCCCCTACTACGATACTTAGGGACTAACAACAATTTATTTATTAATAAAATTACGAAAATGGACATAAAACATGTATTAAAAATATGTGAATTATGGACCTATCAGTATATGCTTGTCTCGTAAATTAAAATTTATTTGTGAAGAAAAAGAGAATTGATTTAAGGGCGAGTTGATATTAATTGTGATTGATTAATAGATTCAGATTCCTAGGTTTTTTATATTATTAGATCTATTTTCTAATTAGGTTAATTAAAACATCTCTCAAATCTTATTGTCTAGTTCGCCTAATTTAAATTGTTAGGGTTTGAAAATTCATAGTCTCTGTGGATCGACCTGTATTTGCTACAATTAACCACCGTGCACTTGCAGTTATTTTACGCATCAAGTTTTTGGCGCCGTTACCGGGGACTATAGGTAATTTTCACTCCTTGAAATTTAATTCTTTGGACTAATTTTTTTTTCTCTTTATTTTTTAGGGAATCGTGAAACGGAGGAAAGCTCAGACAAGAAAATCGCTAGAAGGCCTCGCTGTCTGTTTTGGAATTTTTGAAAGCGCTTTTCGGTATTCTGAATCACCTTTCTATTTTTTTCTTTATCTCACTTTTATTATAGAAAAATCCAAAAAATTAAATATTTGACAATACCAAAAAATAATAGTTAGTTAATTGTTAAAAACCAATTTGTTGCATAATTCATTCTTTCATATAGGATCGCATCATCTAGATTTTCTTTTTGTATTTATTACCTTCTATCTTGTACAATTGTGGAGATTGCTGGAGGAAAGAGTGTTATTCCCTAACAATCTAACAAAGAATTACAGAAGGATGGTGAATGTAATTCTGGATACTTTTTAAATTTCAAGAACAATTCTTCTACAAATAAATAACTGTGTTTGTTTTAGCAATGGTGCGGAATGAAAATAGTGTAGAAATCAAAACACAAAGTATTTAAATACAAGTACTTAAAAACTTTATGGTGGATTGAACTTTTCCACCAGAGATATATATTAAGTAGAGAACTCTGTGTTACAAAATTGTACACAGCTGCTTACAAGTTGAACAACAAGAACAGAGAAATTCTTTACAGATGTTGCATTAACTATTTCTCTAGTAAATGCTTACTAACTTGGATACTATCCAACTTGCTACTCTTGGTTTATATATCACCAAGTTACATGACAAAAAGACAAGATAATAAGACAAATTATTTCGAGTCTAATTTCATGCTGCTACACTTCTCTTTCCAGCATATTTGAATATCTTCAGTTTAGCATGAAAGTGGAAATGCTTCTTTGTTCTCTAAACCCTGAATCAAGCTGCCACATTCCATTTACATACAACCAACACATGTGACTGTCAAGTCACTATCAATTGCTCTTTTAATTCTGATCATCCTTTGAAACTCAGATTGATCATCCGTTGAAACTTTGGTTGATCATCCGTCGAGACTTATGTTGATCATCCGTTGAAATTTTGTGAATCATCCGTTGAAACTGTTTTCTTGACATTTGACTCCATTTCATTTATACAAGATTACAAGGCATCTAATATTTACAATTAACCATCATATCTTGCATATCAATCTAGTAGTCAACATGACTTAAACATTCTACAACATCTAGTTCACTAAGTTAGATTAAGTATGCAGGAATGTGCTACTATTCTTATTGTTAAATAAGCTACTCTTTCAAAGGTTGTTGAATTGATCATCCTTTGAAAGCTACAGTCACTTAAATAAAATCTAGTAAGTGTTTTGTTCAAGTTATCATCAAGTACACAACATATTACTAACAATCTCCCCCAATTTATGTCTACTAGAACTGTAGCCATAAATTAAGAGAAACTTGATGATAACAAAACACTCTATGAATACAAAATGAAATAAAGTAGATTATAATTTACAAGTGTTGCGGTTTATTGAAAAATCTCACAAAAAAAAAATTGTAGAGTGTCTTATAGATCATTTTCAAGGCGCTCCTCTAGAATGAGCAAATTTAGATCATTTCCTTGATGGCCTTGACTTCTTTCCCAGCTTCACATCATTCTCTTCAATCTGATATTGGAATTGTCTGAAAAATTATGATTCATCTTCATTTGTTAGATCCAGCTTTTCTTGCATCTCCTTGAGAGTTTTATTGCTTTCAATCTTTAGCCGGTCTTCCAATCTGAAGAATCTTCTAATGTATTTTTCATCCGTGAACTCCATAATCCAGTATGGCCTCAGATGCACCCTATCTCCATTAAAAGGAATTGTCAATACTCTTGGGAGTGTATTTGATCCTCTCTATCTATTCATTATCTCCTCAATCTTGGTTAATACCATTTTCTTGGCAACTATATTAAATCCAAAGTTTTTCATAATTGCAGAGAAGATGGTCACCAAAGTGGAATAACCTTTATTGAGAATTCTGTGAAGTGGCCATGTAATCTCTTTACCACCCTTATACCTGAAGACTGGTCTCTCTGGAAGGTGCTTGTAGGCATCAATAGATCTGACTTCTTCTAGCTCATCAAGATAGAGGTTTTTGTCTGAAAATTCTTTGATGTCATATATGTAGAGTTGATCTCCCTTCTTGACATTAGGATTGGGTTTGGCCACTTGTTTAGATTTAAGCTTGGTAGGCTTGACTGTTTTGACTACTCTTTCCTTTGTCTTCCTTTGTTTGGCAAAGATTAGAAGATTTAGATCAGAAAGAGGCAAGTTTTCCCAATCTTTAGGTTCATCCTTAGGAATAATAGGTTCACCATGAAAGGTGATGTTAGGATCAACCTTGAATCCAGCCTCCCTCACAGTAGGTATGGCTGATTGACTTGGTTGTAGATTGGGTTGGCATGTAGTCTTTCTTATCATCACTGAAATCTATCTTCCTCTTTGCATGAATTTTGTATCTAAACTTCCTCTTTGTCTGCTTTGATTCCTCCTTCATTCCTTCATCCAGATTTTCAATTGTCACAGTAGGCAATGTAACTTCTGTGGTTGTAGGCTTCTTAGCTAGGTTCTTGGCTTCTAAAGCAGCTTACTTTTGTTGTTATTTAAGCCTCGCCTTTTCTTCTTGCTTAGCCTCTGCAAACTGTGGATGTCCAGCCACTACACATATTAGTTTACCATTCCTGTAGATCTTAGCAATTCTGTTCTTTGACACTGTGTCTCTGGGATCCTTGGATAAGGTAATAGACCTTACAAGCAGCTTCTTTTCATCTGGCCTAGGGGTTTCATAAGATAGGTCTAGTGGATTTTTGTCTGAATTCTTTGGATAATTTCTTTTTGGTTGAAAGATCACACTAGCCTTTGGAGACTTGATTGATGAGGGTTGACCCATTTCCATGTTCCCTAGACTAATTTCATTAGCTGAAATTTGTCTTAATCGGCAGAAGTGAGAAAAGACCTTGTCTTGCTTCTCAATTGGACGAAATTTCTTCATGATATTTTCATCAAGATTCTTCCATTTTGCATCCAGCTCTTGCTCAACTACTACAACATCAAGCTTTTAAAATTTCTCATTTGATTCCAACTTAGCAGCTGCTATCTTGATCAGATCAATGTTGTCCAAGGCTGGTGGCTTAGTGAAAGCAATTTCTAGAACAATCACATTGCTGACTTGTATATTTAGCACTTTCTCCCCCTCACTCGTTGACTCCCTCTGGCTAACTGAAATAATTGAGTCTTTCTCCCCCTTTTTTTAGCATCAAGTTGAGTGAAGGTTGAAGCTCGTGCATCCACCAGTTTCTGAAGTAGCAGAGTTTGTTGGGCTTGATGTAGATGAATTTCAGTAATTGATGTTTCCAGGGTTTTGAGCCTTTTGTCTAAGAAATCCACTTTGCTGCTTAGATCAGAATCTTTCCTAAATTTTTTTTTGATGTCTAACATGGTTGTGTTAGGAAACTTAGCATCCAATCTCTCAATAACATCCTTCTTGACTTGATCAATTTCTGTCTTCAGCTCAGTGATATCCAGATTTTATTTGAGAGATTGAATTTGATGTAGTTGGAGAGAGTTCAGATGTGCTTGTTGAAGTCTCTTGGTGTTGGCATTTGTAGTAGTTTGAAGGGCTATCTGAGTTTGCTGAATGATGTGAGAAAGAGTGGATTTGAAATGGTGCTCATCACATGCTTTGGAAAACACCCAAGATGGAATGTTTGATCTTGAGCTAGGGTCTGCTTCTCCCCCTATATCCATGAAATCTCCTTCATCATCATCTTCATCCTCAAATATATCCTCAGAACCACCAGTTTCATAATCAACATCATCACCAGCTGAGGGTGGTATGGCTGTGATGGCATCCTTAGCCCTTTGCATAGAAGCAATAGTATGCACCAAGTTGAGTATCTTCTCAGCCTCCTCATTGCCATGTCCAACCAGAATTTGATATGCTGGAATAGGATGAGTAAATGTCTCAGCATCTAAAGAGATATAATCTATCACAACTTGATATTCTTGCTAAAATAGTTTCTCTTTTTCTGCATCACTGACATTCATTGACTCACTAGCAATGGTCTACATCCTTATTTCTCCTGTACCTGTTTTTCTCTCATTTTCTCTCTATTTTTGCATCTAGGGATCCCCTTGGCTTCCCACCCTCACACCCTCACCTTCACCTACTAAGGTGGGACTCCACTCACTTACTTTTTCCAAGCTGGAAGAAATAGCTTGTAGAGTTTCACTCATTTCCTCTCCTTTTGCCTGAGAGCAACTTAGCCTCTCACTTAGTTCACTCCCTTCCCTCAATCCTAAGAGTGATTGTACAACCACTAGATCATCTGCACTTGTAATTGTAGTTGAAATTTGGAGTGGTGTAATGATATTCAACGGATGAGAACCATCTGTCAAAATAGTAGTTGAAAGTTTCAACGAATGACTGTAGAAATGACAAAGTTTGGAGTAGAGATGGTAGAAATGACAGAGTTTGGAGTAGATACTACTGTAGAATCTGTGGAGATTGATTTGAGATTTTGCACAGTATTCTCAGTAGAATCAGAAAGTAATGGCAAGTAAGCCAACAAATCATCTAAAAGATGATGCTCACTTGCTGTAGATTTTGGCTTTTCCATGAGAGTTAGAGATGGAGAATCAGGAATTGATGTGTGAATCATATCCACATCCAGAAAATTTGTGGGTGAGTTTGGTGTGTTGGGTGCTTCTATAACTAAAGATTTTGGTTGTGACTCCACATTTATTGGAGCCACATCAATCTAACTTTGAGAAGGTGCATGAACTGAGTCTTTGACTGCAGTAGGCACAGTATGTGCACCCTGTGTATCCCCAATAGTTTTTGATTTCTTCTTTTTGACATAAGTCTGGGGTGAGCTTGGGTCCCTAACCCTCTTAGCCTGGGCTCTTGGCTGAGAGCTTTGTTCAATAGTTACATTCTTTTGGGAGGATGCAACTAGCAATGAGCATATATCCTTGTTAAGCAATACAGTTTGTTGGGAAACTGTAGTGTGGATGGGCTGGGATGCACTCACATCTTCAACCTTATTCTTAGGGCTTCTTTGATGTTCACCCTGTCCCTTACCAGTCTCACTTTCCTTCACACTCCCCTCTAGGCTTTTAGTAGATTTTACAACTAGTTTATTTTGAAAGAAACTAGAGGGGGATTTCTTTGATTTATATTTGGAAACTGTTGGTTTGATGGCTTGGGTAGGCACCTGTTTGGTCACTGTCACAGGTGCCATAGCCATATTTGATTGCAAGGAAGTAATAGTTTGGGAAGAAGTAGGGACATAAATATTTACCTCACTTACCTGAGTTGTTCCATGATTAGCATGTACACAAGGGGAACATCCTTGTGGTGATTTATCCTGTTTAGATCAGCAATAACTCTTCTCTCTTGGACCCAACAAGCTAACTTGTTTGTTGGGTTCTCAATTGAAAGGTTCTCAGAAACAAAATTAGCTATCATCATGAAGAATCTAGCATAATAAATATTCTTAGACCTCTTCTTAAAATCCCCTTATTTACTCCCTAACTCATATATAACATATAACGACTCGTATATTTCTGTAATATTTAATATGCAATTATTGCGTAAATATATTGAATAAAGAATTTTGTATTAATCTTGGTCCCTGTGTCTGATTTATTATTGTTTATAGGTGATTGTTGGATTGCGTGGTGTGTTTTTATAATTAGCTGCTGCACTGTTTTATTTTGATTTCACTTTTAAAAAGTGATTTTATGACAATCTTATTTTCAAAAGCTATCTAGGTTGCCTCTAAAAAATTTTTTATGATTCTATAATTTTAAGGACTATTTTTGGGATTTTATAAAATTTACAAATCAATATTCTGTTAATTATTTATTCTTGAATGATTTTCTGACTGTGTTTATTAGTAAAATCCATATTTAATTCCAGACTTCTTCAAAAATCATAAAACTTATATTTTATTAAGTTCATAATATTCTGAGAATTTTAAAATTATTTTGGAAATTTTCAGGATTAAACTTACCCGCGCATGGTTTCATTTAAAGGCTAAAAGTGGGTAGAAGTTGCGTTTTGAAAATTGTCTTAAAATTTCAAAATCTATGTTTTTACAAACTTCGGGATATTTGTGACATTTTAAGATTATTTCTATAATTTTATGAAATTGTTTTGCGTGCACCTCAGTTCGTTAATTTCTAATTTTTAGACAAATCGAGCCACAAAAGAACCCATGTATTAATCCTAAATATTACGTGTCTATTTTGTATCACAGTAGGGGACACGTGTTACCTCTTTGTGCCTAGTTCTAACACATGTTAAACAAAAACATAACAATAACCCACTACCCCCTACCCCTGTACTCGGTTCTTCTCCCATCCTCTTTTGTCTTCTCTCTCTGTCCTCTCTCGCAATCTCTCTGTCCCTGTTCCCTCTCATCTATGTTTGCTTCTTTTTCGGTAATTCCTAAAATGCCTATTTTCGGTTATTTTGTCGCCGTTCTTTCCCGTTTCCGGCCGCCTGTTGCAGCCGGTTCTCCGGTATGGTGGCGGCGGTGGGTGGTGGTGTTCGATTATGTGTACTGTCTGTGATTATGTGTGTGTATTGTGTGGTGTGTGTGGGTGAATTGTGTGATGTGTGTGTGTATGTGAAGTGTGTGTGTGTGGGTGTGCAGAGTGTGGTTGTGTGTGTTGTGTGGCCGTGGTTTGGCAGGTTGTGTTCTGTGTTCTGTGGCGGGGCTCCTCCGTTTGGGCCTTGCTGTTGGATCCTGTTGTTGGGCCTTTGTTTGCGCCCTGTGCGTGCAGTTGGACTTGGTTATAACAATTTTTAATTTTAATTCCCTTTTCTTTTCTGCAGGGAATTATTGACTACAATCTGTGATATTAAATTATTATTTAAGTGAGCGATATTTTTAATCGTTGAAATTTATTCGGACACCCGTATATTTTCGGGCACCAATAAATTTTGCCGCCGCGCACGATGAATTTTTACGAGCGCGCGGTGGACGGTGATGACCCTGTTCTGAGTCCTAAATATTTTAATAAATAAAATGGGTTGTATAAATTATTTTCGGGACTAAAAATTTAGTTATGTGGCGATTTGAATTGTTTGTGTTGGGATTTGACGTCGATTGATATTTCGACGGGTAGGCCTATAAACAGAAGAGTCGTTGTCCAAATTTTTTCTAAAAATTTCCTTAAATTATAAATCGAGTACATATATCTCGGTTAATACAAATTAACCCATGATTGTTATGTGCACTATTATTGCGTATATATTATTGTTATTAATATGCATGCGAGTCGGGAAGTATATCGTTGGATAATTATTAGTGAGGAAAAGTCAAGCACAATCGGTCGTTTAACCTAGGTTGTTTTGATTTCGTAGGTTCGAGTCAAAGGACCCAGTAGTTGAAGTCAATTAGAGTTAAGCCAGAGTTAGTGCAAAGCTTCGCAAGGCAAGTACCCATGAACTAATCTTTTACAGTTCAGTATATATGAATAATTGTTGATTTATATTATGTACTGGAACAGAACATTTTAAGTTACGTATTCCCCGGTTTTAAATATATTTTACTGAATGAGGTTTTGGGGAAAAAGTAACTTCTGAAAATGCCTATCTCTAGATTGTGACTAAAATTAAAAAGGGATTTTTAGAATGTGTGTTGTAATCATTTAAACAGAGATAAGTGTAATTGGTTTTGGAAACTGGATAAAAATAAATCAGATATTGGATGGTCAGTTGGCGTAAGAGGTCCGTTATTAGGTAACGGCCCAGCATGGTTGCGTAAGAGGCTAAGTCGGATGCGCGCACTGGTAGGCCACTTAGTCCAGCATGACAGAGACCTAGCTAGTCTCTAAGTTCCGGAACGAAATTTGTGGTGGGATAGAGTGATCAGCTGTCCCTAAAATTCATCCTCTTTTATATATCTGATAAAGGTTTAATGGTTCTCGAAACGGAACAAATGATTTATAGTCCCCGTAACGGGACAGGTGGTTTATGGGTCCAGAACTGTACAGTGATTTTGGAAAGGAAATGGCATGCTAAAATTTAACTCTGGTATTTTTACACAGCACACTACAGATGATGTTATTTTACAAAGCATGCTAGTTTGATATCCAGTTTATACCTGTTTTACGGATTTTTCATATATCAGTTTAATATCTGTTCCTATACTATTTTATACATCCTGTTACTGGTTATTCATATTGAGGTACTGTTGGGCAATGGATTGCTCACCCTTGCAGCTTGTTTTGTATTTATTTATTGCAGATGTCTAGAAGACCAGGTCAGCGTAGAGTGTCAGCCTCCGGTCCCGGCTCCTCTGAGGTAGTTTGTATCAGGCCTTGAGGTCTGATGAGTTGCTGTAATAAGTGAGAGTGTCAGGTTTTGAATAAGTTAGTGTGTGTGTTGTAACCTAAATAATACTTGAACCAGTTTCGGCTCCTGGTTGGGGTCGTGTATTATAATAAAGTTTATTTAGTAGTTTTTGTTATAATTTATCACATTTTTGGTGATGTCATCCCCTGACCCCAGGGTTGAGGCCGTCACAGTTGGTATCAGAGCTACAGGTTTAAGTCCCTAATTTAGTTTAAGAGATGAGTCAGTAAGGTGTAGGAAGTATGTCATATAGTGTGAGTCAGCAACTCATGTCGAGGAGCAAACATAAGTGTCAGTCGAGGGTTCCGACGACATTACCCTGGCATCTATTAATATTTTAATAGACTTGCCTTAACCTTGTTATGTCTTTCCTGTATATTGTTATGATTGACAGTGGCCTATAGTGATCTCCAGTTCTCCTTCTCGGGGGAACCCGTCAGACTCAGATGATTCCGATTCTGAGCGAACCTTGGATGTTGTAGCCGAGGAGACTCCCATGCCTCATCCACCTGTTCCTCCAATTGTATAAGGAGGTGTGTGAGGACATAGTATCCGTCCTCGCTGGGTACGAAGGTCAGTGTCGGCTATTAGGGATTTCCCACTAGGATGTGGCCCTAGTTCCTCCACCTCGAGACCACCTGTTCCTCCCTCTGTTCCTTCAGGTGCATCCTCCCCGATCCCTTACCATGTTCACCGAGCGGTGAACCAGTCTTTGATCAGAGAGCAGAGCCCAGGGTTAGCAGCTCAGCTTGACCAGATTCCGGTCGGGTCTTTCCAGGGTATTCCTGCCCCTTCCCCAGATGTGCAAGAGAGAGTTCGATCCTTGACTCAGGCTGCAGTAGAGAGAGCTCGGACCATTGACCTGTTTCATTAGCTCCGAGTTCAGAGCTGTTCAGTACCAGGATCTCGTGAACTGGTTGGTATTTGAATTAGGATCCATTGGTGGCAGTGGCAGTGGCTAGACCAGACTTGTTGTAGTGAGATACAGAGCTCGGAGTTAGTTGTAGGAGTTCTGTAGATTCTTTTCTTATATATGTTTTCTATGTACTGTAGCTTGTATTAGGCGGGGCTGCTATGAAAGCCAATTTTGTTGTGTACTTAGTATATTATGAGTGTTGTACTGTAGTTGTTAGATGGATTTGTATTGTTGTTGTACTATTATTTTCTGATGTTACGGTTGTCGGTTTTATTTTATTGCACTGTTATTATTTCTGTTATTCTTATTGTTGTATTTTTTGCTGGATTGTTGAATTTAGTTATGCATCATGGGTGGACCCCAAATAAACAAGGAAGGGAAAATTTAATTGTTACCGCATTCTCCTGATGCATAAAACTGTTGCTTCCCGGGGGCACAATTTTCATATAAAACCTTTTTGTTGTGTTTCAAGAGAATGCCTCCCAAGAAAAATTTACCGTCCAATTCCTCCAGCAGGAACTCTGAAGGGGGCCCAGTCATGGATGGATTACTAGATTTGTTGCGCCAACAGTCTAATCAGATGGCTCAGCAGCAAGAACAATTCCAGTAGCAACAACAGCAATTCCTACAACAGCAGCAACAACAACAGCAATTTATACAACAACAACATCAACAAATCCAACAACATTTACAGCTTCAACAACAACCCCAGCCAAAAGAGTTGAACCAGACTGTTAGTTTCAAGTCCTTCCAGTCAGTTAAACCTCCAGAGTTTAAGGGCGAGGTAGACCTGATTGCTGCTAGAATTTGGCTTAAAGAAATGGAAAAAGCCTTCACCCTTATTCAAGTGTGTGATGATTCTAAGTCAGATTATGCTAGTTATTTTCTGAAAGGTGAAGCAAGTTTTTGGTGGGAATATGCGCATGCCTTAGAAGGAGAAGGCCATGTTTCTTGGGCTAGATTTACGGAGCTGTTTCTAGAAAAGTATTTTCCAGATTGTTTGCAGAGTCAGTTGGAAGTAGAGTTTTTGGAATTGAAGCAGGGAGAAAGGAGTGTGGCTGAGTATGAGGCCAAGTTTACGGAGTTGGATCGACTAGCCCCTGGATATGTGAACACTGAGATTCAGAAAGCTAGGAGATTTCAGCAAGGACTAAAGCCGAAAGTTCGTAGTGGAGTAGTGGCCCTACAACTTAAGACGTATACCTCTGTAGTTCAAGCTGCCCTGGTAATTAAAAGTGATCAGAAGTTGGCCTCCAAGGAAAGGGGTGATCGGAAGAGAAAGTTTGAAGATGGTACAGGTAATGCAGACCAGGAGGAGTCTAGTCAGAAGTTCCCAAGGAAGTTTGGCCGGAATAGGAATAGGAGATTTAGAAGGCAAGGCATGGCTCAGACAAATTCCGGTGTCACCTCAGTTGCCTCCGCCCCAGTCCAATCAACCAGGCTAGTTGTGGATTGTAAGTTATGTGGTAGAAAGCATAGTGGTCTATGCCGGAAGAATGTCCAGTGTTTTAAATGCGATAAAAAGGGTCATTATGCGTCAGAATGTAACCTAGGAAACATCAGAGTCACCTGCTTCAAGTGTGGTAAGGTTGGGCACATCTCCAGAAACTGCAAGACGGCTACTCAAGGTAATGTAGGAGGGAATGAATCTCAAGGACCAGCAACTAGCACAGCAAGAGCCAGAACCTTTAAAATGACCAAGAAATCTAATGCTCAAGATTCAGATGTGGTGGCAGGTACGCTTTCTCTAAATTCAGTGCCTGTTAAGGTTTTATTTGATTCGGGAGCATCTAAGTCCTTTATATCTAAAGAATGTGTAAGTAAAATGAATTTGATGTTGGAAAATCTAGATGAGCCCTTATCGATAGAGGTAGCTAATCAGGATAAAGTTTCAGTAAACCGGTTTTGCCCTAGATGTCGAATAGAAATTTGCGGGCATCTCTTTTTGGTAGATTTAATACCCTTTCAGTTAGGAGAGTTTGATGTAATTTTAGGAATGGATTGGTTGTCTCAGCATAAGGCAAATATTGATTGTAAGAAAAAGAAAGTTTTGTTATATTCAGAAGACAATAAAAGGATAGTTTATCAAGGACAAAAATAGGACAAGAAATTTCTTTCTATCTTGGAAGCGAAGAAGTTATTGAGACAAGGTTGTGAAGCATATTTAGCCCATGTTGTGGACACTGAAAAGAGAGTACCCGAATTGGAGAAGATTTCAGTAGTTAATGAATTTTCAGATGTGTTTCCAGACGAGTTACCAGGATTACCACCAGATCGGGAGATTGAGTTTTCTATTGATTTGATTCCGGGAGCAGAACCAGTTTCAAAGGCACCTTACCGTATGGCCCGTATCGCGGATGAATTAGCCCGGGACTTGGAAAAGATGGAAATCGAAATTCGAGTATCAGGTGAAGATCGGGAAATGCTATACGAGATTACTTTCCAGCCAGCGTTAATAGAGAAGATTAAAAGATGCCAAGAAGGAGTTATGGAATGAAAATTAGAAGATCTGACAGGAGAAGAATTATGTACTCAAAAGGATAACCGCGGTCTATATAAGTTTTCCTCTCGCATCTGGATTCCTAATGTAGCAGAACTGAAGAATGATGTATTGCATGAAGCACACAATTCTAGGTTTTCTATTCACCCTGGTAGCACGAAGATGTACCAAGATTTAAAGAAACACTTCTGGTGGCCAGGAATGAAGAAAGAGATTGCGGAGTGGGTTAGCAAGTGTCACGTGTGTCAGAGAGTAAAAGCAGAGCACCAAAGACCCAGTAGATTGCTGCAGCCTCTGGAGATTCCACAGTGGAAATGGGAAGAAATTGCAATGGATTTTGTGGTAGGCTTACCGAGGACAAGATCAAATCACGATGCCATTTGGGTGATCATTGATAAATTGACCAAGTCAGTGCATTTCCTCCCGATTAATGAAAGGTATTCTCTGGAAAAGCTTGTTAAAATATATTTAGATGAGATAGTTGCCAAGCATGGGGTACATGTGTCTATAGTATCAGATCGAGATCCAAGATTTAATTCAAGGTTTTGGACAAAGTTTCAAAAGTGTTTAGGAACTAAGTTAAATATGAGCACCGCTTATCATCCTCAAACTGATGGCCAAAGTGAGAGAACGATTCAGATGATCGAAGATATGTTAAGGGTATGTGCTTTGGATTTCAAGGGAATTTGGGACGATCATTTACCATTAATAGAATTTTCCTATAATAACAGTTACCACGCCAGCATTGGAATGCCAACCTACGAAGCTTTATATACACGAAAGTGTAGATCACCTCTATACTGGGATGAGGTAGGAGAAAAGAAAGTGTTAGGACCTGAATTAGTGTAGCAGACAAAAGAAGCTGTGGTGTTAATTTGAAAAAGATTGGAAGCCGCTCAGAATAGACAGAAAAAGAATGCAGATTTACATCGAAAGGACATAAGTTTTGAAATAGGATCATTGGTATTACTAAAAGTTTTGCCATGGAAGGGATTGATTCGATTCGGTCAGAAAGGTAAACTGAGTCCGAGATATATAGGACCATTTGAAGTTTTGAAGCAAATAGGAAAAGTGGCATACGAGATAGCTTTACCCCCGCAGTGGCAGCATATCCATAACGTATTTCATGTGTCCATGTTGAAGCCGTACATTCCTGCCTCGAATCAAGTAATTGAATATGAACTGATAGAGCTTCAATCGGATTTATCCTATGTGGAGCAGCCAATCCAGATATTAGATCGTAAGGAGTGTGTACTTAAAAATAAATCTATCCCTATAGTTAAACTACTTTGGAGAAACCCTAGGGTAGAAGAGTCTACCTGGGAACTAGAATCAGATATGCTTGACAAATATCCTCACTTATTTAATTAGTAAAGATTCTGAGGACAGAATCTTTTTAGGGGGGAAGGATATAACGACTCGTATATTTCTGTAATATTTAAATATGCAATTATTGCGTAAATATATTGAATAAAGAATTTTGTATTAATCTTGGTCCCTGTGTCTGATTTATTATTGTTCATAGGTGATTGTTGGATAGCGTGGTGTGTTTTTATAATTAGCTGTTGCACCGTTTTATTTTGATTTCACTTTTAAAAAGTGATTTTATGATAATCTTATTTTCTAAAGCTATCTAGGTTGCCTCTAAATTTTTTTTTATAATTCTATAATTTGAAGGACTATTTTTGGGATTTTATAAAATTTACAAATCAATATTCTGTTAATTATTTATTCTTGAATGATTTTCTGACTGTGTTTATTAGTAAAATCCATATTTAATTCCAGACTTCTTCAAAAATCATAAAACTTGTATTTTATTAAGTTCATAATATTCTGAGAATTTTAAAATTATTTTGGAAATTTTCGGGATTAAACTTACCCGCGCATGATTTCATTTAAAGGCTAAAAGCGGGTATAAGTTGCGTTTTGAAAATTGTCTTAAAATTTCAAAATCTATGTTTTTACAAACTTCGGGATATTTGTGACATTTTAAGATTATTTCTGTAATTTTATGAAACTATTTTGCGTGCACCTCAGTTCTTTAATTTCTAATTTTGAGACAAATCGAGCCACAAAAGAACCCACGTATTAATCCTAAATATTACGTGTCTATTTTGTATCACAGTAGGGGACACGTGTTACCTCTTTGTTCCGAGTTCTAACATCTGTTAAATAAAAACATAACAATAACCCACTACCCCCCACCCCTGTACTCGGTTCTTCTCCCATCCTCTTTTGTCTTCTCTCTCTGTCCTCTCTCGCAATCTCTCTATCCCGGTTCCCTCTCATCTATATTTGCTTCTTTTTCGATAATTCCTACAACGCCTATTTTCGGTTATTTTGTCGCCGTTCTTTCCCGTTTCCGGCCGCCTGTTGCCGCCGGTTCTCCGGTATGGTGGCGGCGGTGGGTGGTGGTGTTCGATTATGTGTACTGTGTGTGATTATGTGTATCTATTGTGTGGTGTGTGTGTGTGAATTATGTGATGTGTGTGTGTATGTGAAGTGTGTGTGTGTGGGTGTGCAGAGTGTGGTTGTGTGGCTGTGGTTTGGCCGGTTGTGTTCTGTGTTCTGTGGCGGGGCTCCTCCGTTTGGGCCTTGCTGTTAGATCCTGTTGTTGGGCCTTTGTTTGGGCCCTGTGCGTGCAGTTGGACTTGGTTATAACAATTTTTAATTTTAATTCCCTTTTCTTTTCTGCAGGGAATTATTGACTACAATCTGTGATATTAAATTATTATTTAAGTGAGCAATAATTTTTAATCGATGAAATTTATTCGGACACTCGTATATTTTCGGGCACCAATAAATTTTGCCGCCGCGCGCGATGAATTTTTACGAGCGCGCGGTGGACGGTGATGACCCTGTTCTGAGTCCTAAATATTTTAATAAATAAAATGAGTTGTATAAATTATTTTCGGAACTAAAAATTTAGTTATGTGGCAATTTCAATTGTTTGTGTTGGGATTTGACGTCGATTGATATTTCGACGGGTAGGCCTATAAACAGAAGAGTCGTTGTCCAAATTTTTTCTAAAAATTTCCTTAAATTATAAATCGAGTACATATATCTCGTTTAATACAAATTAACCCATGATTGTTATGTGCACTATTATTGCGTATATATTATTGTTATTAATATGCATGCGAGTCGGGAAGTATATCGTTGGATAATTATTAGTGAGGAAAATTCAAGCACAATCGGTCGTATAACCTAGGTTGTTTTGATTTCGTAGGTTCGAGTCAAAGGACCCAGTAGTTGAAGTCAATTAGAGTTAAGCCAGAGTTAGTGCAAAGCTTCGCAACGCAAGTACCCCTGAACTAATCTTTTATAGTTCAGTATATATGAATAATTGTTGATTTAAATTATGTACTGGAACAGAACGTTTTAAGTTACGTATTCCCCGGTTTTAAATATGTTTTACTGAATGAGGTTTTGGGGAAAAAGTAACTTCTGAAAATGCCTATCTCTAGATTGTGACTAAAATTAAAAAGGGATTTTTAGAATGTGTGCTGTAATCGTTTAAACAGAGATAGGTGTAATTGGTTTTGGAAACTGGATAAAAATAAATCAGATATTGGATGGTCAGTTGGCGTAAGAGGTTCGTTATTAGGTAACGGCCCAACATGGTTGCGTAAGAGGCTAAGTCGGATGCGCGCACTGGTAGGCCACTTAGTCTAGCATGACAGAGACCTAGCTAGTCTCTAAGTTCCGGAACGAAATTTGTGGTGGGATAGAGTGATCAGCTGTCCCTAAAATTCATCCTCTTTTATATATTTGATAAAGGTTTAATGGTTCCTGAAACGAAACAAATGATTTAGAGTCCCCGTAACGGGTGAGGTGGTTTATGGGTCCAGAACTGTACAGTGATTTTGGAAAGGAAATAGCATGCTAAAATTTAACTCTGGTATTTTTACACAGCACACTACAGATGATGTTATTTTACAAAGCATTCTAGTTTGATATCCAGTTTATACCTGTTTTACGGATTTTTCGTATATCAGTTTAATATCTGTTCCTATACTGTTTTATACATCCTGTTACTGGTTATTCATATTGAGGTACTGTTGGGCAATGGATTGCTCACCCTTGCAGCTTGTTTTATATTTATTTATTGCAGATGTCTAGAAGACCAGGTCAGCGTAGAGTGTCAGCCTCCGGTCCCGGCTCCTCTGAGGTAGTTTGTATCAGGCCTTGAGGTCTGATGAGTTGCTGTAATAAGTGAGAGTGTCTGGTTTTGAATAAGTTAGTGTGTGTGTTGTAACCTAAATAATACTTGAACCTGTTTCGGCTCCTGGTTGGGGTCGTGTATTATAATAAAGTTTATTTAGTAGTTTTTGTTATAATTTATCACATTTTTGGTGATGTCAGCCCCTGACCCCAGGGTTGAGGTCGTCACAGTTGGTATCAGAGCTACAGGTTCAAGTCCCTAATTTAGGTTAAGAGATGAGTCAATAAGGTGTAGGAACTATGTCATATAGTGTGAGTCAGCAACTCATGTCGAGGAGCAACCTTAAGTGTCAGTCGAGGGCTCCGACGGCGTTACCCTGGCATCTATTAATATTTTAATAGACTTGCCTTAACCTTGTTATGTCTTTCCTGTATATTGTTATGATTGACAGTGGCCTATAGTGATCTCCAGTTCTCCTTCTCGGGGGAACCCGGCAGACTCAGATGATTCTGATTCTTAGCGAACCTTGGATGTTGTAGCCGAGGAGACTCCCATGCCTCATCCACCTATTCCTCCAGTTATATAAGGAGGTATGTGAGGACATAGTATCCGTCCTCGCTGGGTACGAAGGTCAGTGTCGGCTATTAGGGATTTCCCACCAGGATGTGGCCCTAGTTCCTCCACCTCGAGATCACTTGTTCCTCCCTTTGTTCCTTCAGGTGCATCATCCCCGATCCCTTACCATGTTCACCGAGCGGTGAACCAGTCTTTGATCAGAGAGCAGAGCCCAGGGTTAGCAGCTCAGCTTGACCAGATTCCGGTCGGGCCTTTCCAGGGTATTCCTGCCCCTTCCCCAGATGTGCAAGGGAGAGTTTGATCCTTGACTCAGGCTGCAGTAGAGAGAGCTCGGACCATTGACCGTTTCATTAGCTCTGAGTTCAGAGCTGTTCAGTACCAGGATCTCATGAACTGATTGGTATTTGAGTTAGGATCCATTGGTGGCAGTGGCAGGGGCTAGACCAGACTTGTTGTAGTGAGATACAGAGCTCGGAGTTAGTTGTAGGAGTTCTGTAGATGCTTTTCTTATGTATATTTTCTATGTACTGTAGCTTGTATTAGGCGGGTCTGCTATGACAGCCAATTTTGTTGTGTACTTAGTATATTATGGGTGTTGTACTGTAGTTGTTAGATGGATTTGTACTGTTGTTGTACTATTATTTTCTGATGTTACGGTTGTCGGTTTTATATTATGTGTCTGGGTTTGAATAAGTTAGTGTGTGTGTTGTAACCTAAATAATACTTGAACCTGTTTCGGCTCCTGGTTGGGGTCGTGTATTATAATAAAGTTTATTTAGTAGTTTTTGTTATAATTTATCACATTTTTGGTGACGTCAGCCCCAGACCCCATGGTTGAGGCCGTCACATAACAGATGTGCAGAAATTGAAGTACTTATCACTAAGGAGCATATAAAGCCTGTGAACAAGTGAGTAAGATACTGTTAGTGTCTGTGCACTATGATGTTTTAGTTTAAGACATTAGGATTATTAATGTTTATGTTTTATCAATTATTCTCTTTATAATTTATTAATTCTTAATTTACTGTGATATAAATGTTAGATTAATAAATGTCCTTGAAATATGATATGCAATTTTATATCTCTAAGTACGTGACTTAGAAATGAGAGTATGAGAATAGTATCAATATTTCTAAAGGTCCCTAGTCGAGTATTAATATTAAGGGACAATAATAATGCATTAAGATTGGTGTGTTTGTTGACTGATGATCACATCTCATTGATCATATGTATAGTGATACTAAAGTCAAAAACACAAGCAGATGTATATGTACATGGTGCTGGGTAGACCCAATGTGAGATTCTACATGTCTGTTGTGTCATAAGTAATTCTCACAGTGATAATGATGTAATGGTCCTTAGACCTAAAGTCATTATATTTCTATACGAGAATTATTATACATTGATTCCATTAAAAGTTATCCTTGACCGGGTAATGATAAAAGTGGGCATTGGGTATATTATGCATCGTATGAGAAATATGAATGATCTAGATGGGATTTAACCCTCCTATTTTAGGAGTGATATTATTGGCCTCTTGTGTGAGTTAGACTATGAAATGCGTGGTCACGCTCAAATGTTGATTTGATATGATAGTCTACTCATTGATCAAGGAAACTTGGATTAAACTATGATGAGGATGACACATTACATGCCTCTAGTTTAATTTATAATATTTTGTTAAAGGGATTATATTACATTGTACATTGTTCACAAAAGGTTTAATCGATCACCGATTCAATCATTATTACTTGGGTAGCAATGATGTATTACTAGATGCCGCTGATTGTTTACGATTTTAAATTAGATTTAAAATTCGTTGCCAACGTAATAATAACCTATAAGGTCACACACTAAGAATGCTTGAAGAATTATTTAATTTAAATTAGATTTAAATTATATTAAAGTAATTCGAATTATTTATAATATTAATTAAGTATGACTTAATTAATTAGATAAATATTGATATTCGAATTTACTAATATTAATTATGAAATTTATTTGTTAAATAATTAAGTGAGACTTAATTATAATACAAATAGGAATTTCAAATTAATAATAACTCCTAATTAGTTCAGAGTTATAATTCGTTTTTCTACTCTCTATATAATATATCTTGTGTGGCTGATTTTGCAAGCAAGACTTTTACTAAAACCCTAGCCACCAAGAGTGAAGATGGAGAGAGCAAGAAGAAACGAGTTTGTACTAGTACACATCCAATCCTTGAGTTCAAGTATTCGTGTAGATACCGATAGAGCGTGGATCGCGAGAGCGGGATGCGTGGTGATTGAACAAGCTTTGGATCTCCATTAGTCAACCAATTTGTAAAGTTTCTTAAGGTAAACAATCTGATCTACGAATTAAATATCTATTTTTCACATGGATCATGCGGTGGGTTTCGAATTTTTTGTTTTTTCACGTTTTAATTACTGTTTCCGTTGCATTTATGTGCTCGAAACCCAACAATGGCATCAGAGCTACTTGCAAAAAGTGTTTAATTCGTTTATGTGTTTATTGGTTTTATGATGATAACATGTATACAATATTCCATGACTGTTATGTATGTGATTTTGTATGTTTTACATATTGTTATGTTTATATATGCGTATGTATATATGTTTTGAATATATGATATTCATGAGAGTTGTATAATCATATGATGATTATAAAATCTGTATATATACTGATATATATATGTTTTGTGTTTGTTCTTATTAAATGAATCGTATTTGATACGATTCTGAATCGAATACAGCGGATTTTCTGAAATCTGGGCCTGATGTCCGATTTTGGCGAACGAATATGCTATTTTATATGAAATCGAGCGTCTGAATAAAACTGATAGATTAAGCTATCAGAGACTCGTCTGTAAGGCGTTTGACGCCGTTTAGGCCCTGTAATCTGCGATTTAATGTTATCAGATTTAATTTCGAATTTTCTAATTTTTTCAATATTTGGTTTTTATGATTAGATCATGATGGGTATGATATGTTAAGTTCAGATTATGTGTTTTAAAATGTTATTTTGTGTTAATTGAGCATGGTGGATGGTTATGGCTTATGACCTTCGTTTAATGGTTTTGGTTTTTCAAATACGGCTTGCATGTCGTTTAACCTTGTAATTATTAAATCTCGAATGTAACTCGAGTTCTTCTTATAAGTTCATTAGATTAGTTTTCGTATTTCATTCTTGTAATGTACATGAAGACATGAAGATTTAAAGATAAGGGTAATCCCACACGGAGTCCGTCCAAGGAAGCAATAAAAGAAAGAAGACATGTAATAGTTAGCCTATATTTATTTTCACCTTAGATTGACCTAGATCTTTGTCATTAGCTTGATAAGGATCACATAGGATGAAGCCATAATCAACCACGTTTATTTATTGCACTTTACATATATATACGCATATGATGAATGTATGTGTAGAGTAATTTACAAATATGCATGCTTAATTAGATTAAGGATGTATGTATTAGATACGACACCCATGCCATGCTTGCTAAACAAGATAAAATCTGTAACGACTCAAGATTTTAAAATGAACAAACGATTAAGAGATTCTAGTGTTTATGAAACACGGAATAAAATACAATTTTTTTTTGTTTCTGACATGGGGTGATTTTGTCAAAAGCGAGTTTATTGAACTTGTAAGGTTGTGGGTTTTAAGCGAGACCGTTGTGACTCCCTCACTACCTGGAAATTAAACCATTGACGAATATTGATTTAAAGTATTTTATTCAAGGAAAAATTGGGAATCTCTTTATGATGGGATCATGATCGTTTTAAAACTAACAAACCCCTAAAGTTAATATTAAGTTGATCGGATGCCTTCCAATAAGTCTAATGCATTAACCCTAGATCGATAAGGAGTGGGTTCGCCAAAGTGAAGTACTCCCATCTATCGTGGGAGATGTGTTGAAGTATATTGATACTTTTGACTATTGGGTTTGACTTAACTAAGTTACCATAATATGATTGTGAACTTAGAGGCATAGAGTTTGGCGAGATTTATTAGATAAATATGAACAAATGTTGTTCCACCAAGCTATTCAAGAGTTATATAGTTGATATAATTGACAAATATTGTCTACCTAAATAATCATGTTTTAGGAGAAAAGCCAAAGCTGACCTAACGCATGGTGAAATATGGATCTTGGTTCACTAGAAAGGATATAGAAGATATTCTTTTCGAATTAATAGTTAGGTCTATTGATTTGATAAAAATAGTGGGAGATATATATATATATATATATGAATAATCACTTGAACATAATTTGATGATCATCTGTAGACTAAGTCATTTTATGCACTTTAATATTGTAGATATCAAATGACAAATAACACAAATAACTTCTCTATGTAATAGTCCTTGAGAAGGACAAGCTGACATGAAATAATTTCCTCAATTGACATGGGAACTTGAGGATTGTCCTCAGGTTCAAGGATGTCACTTAAAACCCTCCCTTATTTCTTCTAGTTGAGAATGAAACATGTGCTGAACAAAATGCTTACCAGAAGTAAATTGATTATGCAACTGATGTTTCATGTCTCATGCTTGTAATTATGAGTGCTGAGCTTTAGAAGCAACAAGAGCATAATGATGCTTATGATATGATTGAGCACCTTCAAAGGATGTTTGAAAGATAGGCTCGTCAGAAAGATTTGACAATAATAAGGCACCATACTTTGCATTAATGTGATAATGATATCCGGTTGGACCATATGTTCTAAAGATGATAGGTATATGTACCTTGATATTTTGGGTTTCAAGAATAGTCTAGAGACTTAGCTTGATTTGATCAAACAATCTTTGAACAACTTATATTCTTAGTTTGTTAAGAACAAAAGGAATGAGATAGACAGAACACTCACTGAGTTGTTAAGCATGTTTAGAACTGCTGAAAATAACACGATAAAGGCATGAATTACGTCCATATTGATGATGTACACATGGAATGCAAATAAGAAAGGAAAGTGGACAGGCAAGATGAATATTTGATCTTATTCGGTGCCAAACCGAAGTTCAATCCCAAAGGGCTTTTGAAGCCTGATAGTGATGTTGCTAATGGAGATGCTTGTCATTTCTGTGGATATAACTGGATGATTGGAAGTTAAATTGTCGAGCTTGTTTGGAAGATCTAAAGAAGAATACTAGCAATGGTCAAGTTTCAGGTATCCGGTTAGAATTAGAGCAAAAGTTGTTGCTCTAGTTGAAGGAACTTGATACCTAATTTTGCCCATATAGGCGAGATTGAGAACTTGATAAATTGTTATTACGTGCCTGCCTTTAGGGGATACATTAAATCAATTTCTTGTCAGGACAAGAAAGGTTTTCATTTTAATTAAATAAAAAACAATTGTTTATTCTATTATAATGATAAGGCCTATAATGTTGCACAATTAGTTAACAATTTATATGTTCTAAGATGACTCAGATCAAACATTACCTCTACGGAAGATGCGAACTTTGTCTCATTGGCAAAATGACTAAAGCTTCTTTTACCTGATCAGGTGAAAGGGCCATCGAACGATTATGACTTATACATAATGATGTATGTGGTCGAATGCGTATGATGACAAGGGGTGACTTATACTACTTCATAACATTCACTGATGATTTTAGTAGATATGGATATGTGGTTCTTACAAAGAACAAATCTGATTATTTTGAAATGTTCAAAGAATATAAGGCCGAAGTAGAAAAGCAAACAAGGGAAAGGTATAAAAGTTTTACGATCAGATCGTGGAGGAGAAAACTTAAACCTCAATTTCAAGAGTTTCTTGAAGGAGTGTGATAGCGTATCATAACTTACTCCTTCTGGAACACCTCAATAGAATAGAGATTCTGAGAGGAGAAATCATACCTTGTTGGACATAGTGCGGTCGATGATGAGTCAAGCGGATCTTCTATTCAGTTTCTAGGGTTATGCTCTAGAAACGGCTGCATATACACTTAATCAAGTTCCGACTAAAGCGGTTCAAAATACTTCGTATGAGATATAGAGTGATAAATGTCAAAGCATGTCATTTATGAAAATTTGGGGACGTGAAGTGTTTGTAAAACGTTTAGCCTCTGACAAGCTTGGACCAAAATTAGATAGACGCTATTTTTTGGGATACCCAAGTGAGACTAGGGTATAGTTTTTATAATCCTTCCAGGAACAAAGTGTTTGTTGCTCGGGCCGCTATATTTCTTGAGGGAGAACTACTTTCTAAGAAAATCAGTGGGAGGATAATACATCTCGATGAAGATCGAGAACCACATGATAACATTGAACCAGAGTTGGAATAAGATCAGGATGTACATCAAAATGTTAAAAGTAATCATGTCCAAGAAACACAGGTTATTCGTAGATTTAGTAGGATTCACCATGAGCCCGGGAGAAATTATGAATTTCTTTTGACTCAAGATGGTGATGTGATGCTTACGGATAATGATAAGCTTCTCACCTACCAAGATGCTATGAATAGTTTAGACTTCGAGAGATGGCTAGAGGCCATGAAATCCGAGATGGAATCCATGTATCAAAATAAAATATTGACTTTAGTTGATCCACTCGAAGGGGTAAAACCTATAGGGTGCAAGTGGGTTTTCAAGAAAAAAACTGACATGGATGGTAAAGTACAGACCTATAAGATGCGACTAGTGGAAAAAAGTTTCAAACAAATTCATGGTGTAGACTATGATGAGATTTTTTCACCGGTTACTATGGTCAAGTCCATCAGGATTTTGTTAGCAATAGTTGCTTACTTTGACTATGAGATTTGGCAAATGAATGTCAAAACTGCTTTCTTATATGGAGCCTTGAAGATGATGTATATATGATACAACCTGAGGGTTTTATCGATCCAAAGTTTGCTAAGATAGTTTGTAAGTTGCTTCTATCAATTTATAAATTGAAGCAAGCCTCAAGAAGAATGAATATTTATTTTGATGAAACGGTCAAAGAGTTTGGTTTTATTCAAAATGAAGATGAACCATGTGTTTGCAAGAAGGTTAGTGGGAGCTATGTGACATTCCTAGTATTATATGTAGATGACATATAACAAATAAAGAATGTCATACCTTCTCTACAGGCTGTTAAAACTTGGTTGAGAAATAGTTTCTCGGTGAAAGACTTAGGCGATGCTACCTATATATTAGGGATCAAGATCTATAGAGATAGATTGAAAAGATTAATCGACCTAGTCGGAGTACTTACATTGATAAAGTATTACATCATTTTATGATGCAAGAGACAAAGAAAGGATATGTTTCTATGTCTTATGGTATAGTGATCTCAAAAGATAATTGCCCCTAAATCATTAGATGATAAGGGCCGTTTGAGAAAGTTCCAAATGCGTCAGCAATTGGATCTATATTATGTACAATGATTATGTATTTATCCTGATGTTTCGTATGCTTTGAGCATGACGATCAGATACCAGTCTAATCCAGGTGAGGGTCACTTGATAGTTTTCATGAATATTCTTAAGTACTTAAAGAGGACTAAAGATTTATTTTTGGTGTACGGAGAAGATAGGGAACTGGCTGTAAAGGGTTACACTGATACTAGTTTCTGAACCTAATTTTTGGACAGACAAGGATGATTACGATTTTATGTCTATTTTGTGTTTTGTCTAAATATAATTGATGTTAGCTTCAATAGTTCACAGTAAGAACATTGATGATTCTATGGAAGCCGAATATATTGATATTTTTTTGAAACAACCATGGAGACTGTTTAGGCATGTCCTTAGGAAATATCGCCTTATTAATGAGATTAATGATTAAGGAGATATAAATGTAAAGTGCATAATAATGATAGTGTTGCAGACCCACTGACTAAGGCTTTGTCGCAGCAGAAGTACGATGGTCATACTAGTTCCATGAGTATTAGATACATGGGTGATAGGCTCTAGTGCAAGTGGGAGATTGTTAGTGTTTGTGCCCTAGACACAACACTATGATGTTTTAGTTTAAGACATTAGGATTATTAATGTTTATGTTCTATCGATTATTCTCTTTATAATTTATTAATTTTTAATTTACTGCGATATAAATATTAGATTAATAAATATCATTAGAATATGATATGCAATTCTATATCTCTAAGTACGTGACTTAGAAATGAGATTATGAGAATAGTATCAATATTCCTAAAGGTCCCTAGTCGAGTATTATTATTAAGGGACAATAATAATGCATTAAAACTGGTGTGTGTCTTGACTAATGATCACATCTCATTGATCATAGGTATAGTGATACTTGTTGTTGGAGGAATTTCGTAACAACACGAAATCGGAGGGTTGCTGGAATATTAGAGCGATTTGTGTGTAGTTGTGAGATTAGGGTTTATGAAAAAGAGGGGCTGGACTTGGGAGGTGTCTCGATTTGTCTCGTTGTATCGGATCCCTTTTGCCAAGATGCCTGCGTACCAATTTATCTTGGATCAAGCCTACGCAGTTCTGTGAAATTTGGGCTTATCCCTAAGAGACTTTAGGGATAAGTTTCATTAATGTGGTAATTACCGATTTTATCTGATTTAATCTGAGCGTTGTGATATCTTCCTGATTTGAAGAATATCGTTGAGAGATATTTTCCGTTATTGATTTATTGAGATTGATTCTTTCCTCGTTTCGGAGAGAGGATAACTTGGGGCTTAAGCAATTAATTATTAGCTGTAATTAATAATTAACAAATTATGGAATTATTAAAAAGTATTTGTCATGCCAAAACGTGGCATAACAACTACCCCCCAGTTCTTCAGTGTAGCTTGCTGCAGTGGAGAACTAAATATTCTTCAATCGCTGAAACAACTAAAAATCGGAGTTTAGTAAATAACATAGAGCACCTTCGTGCTCAAAACAATTATGCGAATGCACGTGCGAGACCATGCAAGATCCGAAAAAGATACATATTTCCCTTGTTTGTGGTTGTGCGAGCACAAATTTATAAATCCATTGCGAACAATGATGTTAAGTTGGACCTTGACGTACACACTTCAAGATAGATATAACAGCCGATTGTAAAATTGTATTATTGAGGTGAACTGCTAGTATTATATGAATGTAACAAGATCAACAAACATGCCTTCAGCAAAAGATAAGGCGGAACTCCCGACCTTCAATCTCTTTCTGTACTTAAGATAAGGTGAGCTCGCACCTTGAATCTCTTTCCATACTTGAGATAAGGTGAGCTCATACCTTCAATCTTTCCGTTTGTAATTTTCTGCCTATCTAGGCGTAAGGTGTCAACAATACAAGTTCACAATCGGTAGTGTATATCATTCCAAGTGGTTGTCTCAGCTACCAAACATAGCAATTCCCATTCACAAGTTTGAAAATATTTTTCGACATATATGTATTATCGCGACAGTATATGCAAAATATTTTAAACGCAATTCAAACATAATAAATATGCCAATTTAAAATTGTCACGATATTTATTTTTCCCAAAAATAATGCTCTTTCTTAAATATTTTCCCAAAATTATGCATCTCGCATATATAATTTATTTTTCCAAAAGATGCAGCTCGTACGATCTTCTAAAAATCCACAATTCTCTCAAATAAATATCTCGTACGATTTTTTCCCAAAATATGTGTGTCGTCCAAAATTAAGATGACGCAATAATTTTACAATCATAAAAATATGCGACTCGCACGAATTTTATCACTAAATATTTTTCTTATAAAAAATTAGAAGAAAAACATAATATCTATGCATTCATCACGTAATAATAAATTTGCAGAAATAAATCAGGAGAAGAAAAATCTTATCTTTATTTTCCGCTTCTAACAGGCTGTGAATTTCCGAGTGTCACCATTTTTCTATGGTGCGTTTCAGTCTTCCTCAAGTTGTTTGTCTTCTTTTTCCTGCTGGCCCCACAATCTCAACATGACATGTTCATTCGTCATTCTTTTTACTCCATGGTTGCTTCCCTTTTTTTTATTTCTCCTTGTCCGCGCGTGTATATTACCTTAACATGTCCGTCCGCGTGTGACTACAAACGCCTGATCGTTGGGTTTTCTTAAATGCCACGGGTCGCTCCATGTTAAATATTATTTTTTTCGCCAAGTTTGCATGCCGCCGCTGGGTCTTGTTATTCATCATGAGACTGCCTTTGCTGCACCATATTGCACCGCCTGGACTCCGCTGAATTGTGTGTTATTGTACATCCATATAGGATATATCTGCCACGAGCCCCTTTTTTTTTTACCATCGGTAATTGACTATCGATCCCCCATTGTATGGATGAACCATAAACCCACGAGTTTTGTAATATTATTCGTCCTCCTCGAATAATAACCCCTCCTTCTAGCGCCAAATGTTGTTGGAGGAATTTCGTAACAACACGAAATCGGAGGGTTGCTGGAATATTAGAGCGATTTGTGTGTAGTTGTGAGATTAGGGTTTATGAAAAAGAGGGGCTGGACTTGGGAGGTGTCTCGATTTGTCTCGTTGTATCGGATCCCTTTTGCCAAGATGCCTGCGTACCAATTTATCTTGGATCAAGCCTACGCAGTTCTGTGAAATTTGGGCTTATCCCTAAGAGACTTTAGGGATAAGTTTCATTAATGTGGTAATTACCGATTTTATCTGATTTAATCTGAGCGTTGTGATATCTTCCTGATTTGAAGAATATCGTTGAGAGATATTTTCCGTTATTGATTTATTGAGATTGATTCTTTCCTCGTTTCGGAGAGAGGATAACTTGGGGCTTAAGCAATTAATTATTAGCTGTAATTAATAATTAACAAATTACGGAATTATTAAAAAGTATTTGTCATGCCAAAACGTGGCATAACAATACTAAAGTAAAAAATACAGGCAGATTTATATGTACATGGTGTTGGACAGACCCAATGTGAGATTCTACATGTTTGTTGTGTCATAAGTAATTCTCAGAGTGATAATGATGTAATGGTCCTTAGACCTGAAGTCATTATATTTTTATACGTAAATTAATATACATTGATTCCATTAAAAGTTATCCTTGACCGGGTAATGATAAAAGTAGACATTGGGTATATTATGAATCGTATGAGAAATATGAATGATCTAGATGGGATTTAACCCTACTACTTTAGGAGTGATATTATTGGCCTCTTGTGTGAGCTAAACTATGAAATGTGTGGCCACGCTCAAATGTTGATTTGATATGATAGTCTACTCATTGATCAAAGAAACTTGGATTACACTATGATGAGGATGACACATTACATGCCTCTAGTTTAATCTATAATATTTGGTTAAAGAAATTATATTACATTGTACATTATTCACAAAAGGTTTAATCGATCACTGATTCAATTATTATTACTTGGGTAGCAATGATGTATTACTAGATGTCGCTCATTATTTATGATTTTAAATTAGATTTAAAATTCGTTGTCAATGTAATAATAACCTATATGGTCACACACTAAGAATGCTTGAAGAATTATTTAATTTAAATTGGATTTAAATTATATTAAAGTAATTCAAATTATTTATAATATAAATTAAGTATGACTTAATTAATTAGATAAATATTGATATTCAAATTTACTAATATTAATTATGAAATTTATTTGTTAAATAATTAAGTGAGACTTAATTATAATATAAATAGGAATTTCGAATTAATAATAACTCCTAATTAGTTAAGAGTTATAATTCGTTTTTCTACTCTCTATATAATATCTCTTGTGTGGCTGATTTTGCAAGCAAGACTTTTACTAAAACCCTAGCCACCAAGAGAGAAGATGGAGAGAGCAAGAAAAAATGAGTTTGTACTAGTACACATCCAATCCTTGAGTTCAAGTATTCGTGTGGATACCGATTGAGCGTCGATCGCGAGGGCGGGATGCGTGGTGATTGAACAAGTTTTGGATCTCCATTAGTCAACCAATTTATAAAGCTTCTTAAGGTAAACAATCTGATCTACAAATTAAATATCTATTTTTCACATGGATCCTGCAGTGGGTTTCGAAATTTTTGTTTTTTCACGTTTTAATTACTATTTCCGTTGCGTTTATGTGCTCGAAACCCAACAGATACAGCATCAAAATTGCTAATTTTGCAAGAAAACACTTTGATAAATGAATCACACAGAAAACTCCATTCTTTTCTAAGACCCAATCTCCTAAGATCACCAAATTTAGTGGCATCAAGAGCATAGCCCATAAAAACTAGCATATTACTCACATCAGTGCCTGTGTGTGAGGAAGGTGTGTTATTTTCAGGCAATTTAAAGCATTTCTCAATAGCATCACATTTAATACAGTGTTCATTATCTTTAAAAGTGAAGGTAATAGTTTTGTCCTTAAAGTTGAACACGGCTGTAGTCCAAATTTCCTCGATAACTTCACAGTAGATGGTTGGAGATTCAAGCATTGCATAGCTCAATTTGCAGTTCAATATGAAGTTCATCATCTTGTGATAATCTTCAGAAGCCGGAATTTGCTTGTTCACCTGAGCCACAAAGTTGTTCTTTTCATAGATAAACCCAGTTGCAGACATGATTTTGACTACGGGTGCCATTTCTGTGATTGGAGTTGCATAAAGAGAGTATTTGCTTTTTGGAATAAGAAAGTTAGAGATATTGCTTGAGAATGATAAAAGTGAAAAATAGAATGGAAATTAGCTTTTATACTTACTCAGAAACAAACTGTCAAAAATTAAAAAGTAAATAAAGTAGCCAATCAAATTAGCCCAAAATAGTCGTTTCAAAATAAAGAAAACTGTCAAAATTCTAAGATTATCCGTTGAAATATACATACAGGTTGTAAGTAAATTCGACGGATGATGCTTAAAATTAACGGCTAAGATTGAGTGCAATTCGACGGATAATGATAAAAGTACCCAGAGTGATAATTGATATTTCTACGGATAATAAAATTCAACGGATGTTCATTTTCAACGGATAATGAACATCCGTCGAGATATAAATTCTGACTTAGCCAAAATTTTGTCTTTGACAGGAAATGTCAACTTTTACTCTGGCTGCATTGCAAATTGCTTAGACATCAATATAGATTAAGAGTAATTAAGCATACCTAACTCACTTACCAACCTTAGTGAAGGTGGATTCATCAAGTGGCTTGGTAAAGATGTCTACAAGCTGCTTCTCACTTGGAATAAAATGAAGTTCCACAGTACCATTCATAACATGCTCTCTAATGAAGTGGTACTTGATGTCAATGTGCTTGTTCCTTGAATGTTGTACTGGATTTTCAGTGATTACAATGGCACTTGTGTTGTCACAGAAAATAGGAATCTTATTCACCTGTAGACCATAGTCCAACAGTTAATTTTTCATCCATAAAATCTGAGCACAACAACTACCAGCTGCAATATATTCAGCTTCAGCTGTAGAAGTAGAAACTGAATTTTGCTTTTTACTGAACTAGGATACTAGCTTATTTCCTAGAAATTGACAGATTCTTGTTGTACTCTTTCTATCAATTATACAACCTACATAATCTGCACTTGCATAGCCAGTTAGATCAAAACCAGAATCTCTAGGATACCAAATGCCAAGTTTTGGTATTCCTTTGAGATATCTGAAAATCCTCTTAATAGCAATTAAATGAGATTATCTAGGATCAGCCTGAAATCTAGCACAAAGTCAAGTAGCAAACATTATATCTGGCATACTGGCAGTTAAATATAAAAGAGATCCAATCATACCTCTATAACTTGAAATATCCACAGGCTTTTTAGTAATGTTTAATTCAAATTTAGTTGCAATGGTCATGGGAGTATTTGCAGATGTGCAATCCATTAAGTCAAACTTCTTCAAAAGATCATAAATGTATTTGATTTGACTAATGAATATTTCATCACTAACTTGCTTAACTTGTAAATCAAGAAAGTAAGTTGGTTCTCACATCATGCTCATTTCATATTTACTTTGCATCAGTTTGGCAAACTTTTTACAAAGTTTTTCATCTGTAGAACCAAATATAATATCATCTACATAAATTTGAACAAGTATACTAGAGCCATTACATTTCTAAATAATAGGGTTTTGTCAACAGTACCTCGTGTGAAGTGATTTTCTAAGAGAAACTTTGACAAAATATCATACCAGGCTCTAGGTGCTTGTTTTAATCCATAAAGTGCTTTCAAAAGATAGTAGACATATTCTGGAAAATTTAGATCTTCAAAACCAGGAGGCTGACTGACATAGACTTCCTCCTCCAAATCTTTATTTAGAAAAGCACTTTTAACATCCATTTGATAGACCTTGAAATTGGAATGGGCTACATAGGCTAAGAAGATACCGATGGCTTCAAGTTTTGCAACAGGAGCAAAGGTTTCATCAAAATCAATTCTTTTTTGTTGACAGTAGCCCTTAGCAACCAATCTAGCTTTATTCCTGACTACTATGCCATTTTCATCCATCTTGTTTCTGAATACCCACTTAGTGTCAATAGAATTATTTCCTTTAGGCTTGGGTGCCAGCTTCCATACTTTATTCCTTTCAAATTGGTTTAGCTTCTCTTGCATAGCTAAAACCCAATCAGGATCCAACAGAGCTTCCTCTACCTTTTTAAGCTCATCCTGAGATAGAAAGTTGATATATAGACATTCCTCTTGAGTTGCTTTTCTTTTTTGCACTCTTGAAGATGCATCACCAATGATCAGTTCAAATGGGTGATCTCTAGTCCATTTTCTCTGTTGAGGTAGATTAGCTCTAGATGAAGAGGCCTCATTGTTGTCTTGATGTGTGACAGAGTTTTGATTAGAAGAAACTCCCCCTGAGTTTGTGAATCTTTGACTTGTATTTGGGGTCCTTTCTGATTGTGATCTGTATTGGCCCTCAATTTTTATTGATGGTTCAACGGATGTTGAGTTTTTCCTTTCGACAAATGATGCAGATTGACTTTCAACGGATGATGCACTTAAACTTTCAACGGATGTTGAATTATGTGCTTCATTAGTTGTATATTTTTCTATATTGTCCTTAGACATTGGTTCTTGATCACCTTCATCATCACTATCATCACAAATCATCTCAACATTATCAAATTTGAGGCTTTCATGGAAATCTTTATCTTGCAGTCCTTCAATATTTTTATCATCAAACACAACATGTACAGATTCCATAACAATGTTGGTTCTGAGATTGTAGACTCTATATGCTTTTCTAACTGCATATCCAACAAAAATGCCTTCATCTGCTTTGGCATCAATCTTCCCATGTTGATCAGTTTGATTCCTTAAGATATAGCATTTACAGCCAAAGAGATGAAGAAAGTTTAGTGTTGGCTTCTTATTCTTGAACAATTGGTAGGGTGTCATGCATTTTGCTTGATTAACTAAAGAAATATTCTGAGTGTAGCATGCAGTATTTACAGCTTCAGCCCAAAAATATTTTGGTAACTTTGATTCTTCTAGCATTGTCCTTGTAGCTTCAATAAGAAATCTGTTTTTCCTTTCCACCACACCATTTTGTTATGGGGTTCTTGCTATTGAGAATTCATGCATGATCCCATTCTCTTCACAAAATGATCTTATCACGAAATTCTTGAACTCAGTTCCACTTTCACTCCTGATTCTCCTTACATTGAAATCAGGATGATTGTTGACTTTCCTTATGTGATTGATGATGATTTCACTGACTTCATCTTTGGATTTTAGAAAATATGTCCAAGAGAATTTTGAGAAATCATCCACAATTACTAGGAAGTATATTTTCCTTGAGATGGATAATATATTGACTGGTCCAAATAAATCCATATGTAATAGTTGCAAAGGTTCTTCAATTGTTGAATCAAACTTCTTTCTGAATGATGCCTTGATTTGCTTTCCTTTCTAACATGCATCACACAGTCCATCCTTTGAGAATTCCACTTGAGAAATACCTCTTACCAAATCTTTCCTGACTAGCTCATTCATAGTCTTGAAGTTAAGGTGGGACAGCTTCTTGTGTCATAGCCAACTTTGATCTTGAGTTGTCTTGCTAAATAGACAAGTGATATATTCTGCATTTGATGAGTTAAAATCAGCTAGGTACACATTTCATTTTCTCACTCCAGTGAGAACCACTTTGTTGATTCTCTTGTTGGTCACAACACAGGCTTCAGAATTAAATGTTATTGAGTTGCCCTTGTCACAAAGCTGGCTGATACTCAACAAATTGTGCTTCAGTCCATCCACTAGGGCAACTTCTTCAATGATGACATTATCATTTGAAATTAAGCCATATCCCACAGTATAACCATTGCTGTCATCTCCAAAAGTGATACTTGGGCCAGCTCTCTCTTTGAACTCAGTAAGCAAGGTAGAATCTCCAGTCATGTGCCTTGAGCACCCACTATCCAAATACTAAATATTCTTTTTGTTTCCCTAATTGTTGGATGAACTGACTTTTGTTTCATCTAATTTGGCCATAAATGCTAGATTGACATAGCTTGTATCTTCATCCTCTTCTAATCCATCTGCAGCCCAGTCATTTTCTTGTGTGATGAAAGCCCTTTTCTTTTATTTGAGCAACTCAAAATGTTTCAAGTGTGGCTTGGCAGGTCATTTTTCTTTTATTCTGATTTTTACCAGAATCAGACGTTTTGCATTCATTAGAAAAATGACCTGCCAAACCACACTTGAAACATTTAAATTTAGACTTATCAACCATGTTTCTGTTTGACTTGACTGCTCCAAAATTCTTCTTGAATTTGAGCTTGGAAACTCTCCTGGATAGAAAAGCAAGATGCTCATCTATGTCATCCATGTCATCTTGACTAAGATTGTCTTCATGTTCAGCTACTAGCCCTTTTACCTTGCTTTCACAACCTCTAAGGTTTGGTATAGATTCAACAGCTTCAACCTTTGTCTCCTTCTCCTTTTCTTGCTCAGCAATTAATGCAATAGATCTTCCCTTCTTTCTTCTGTAACACCCCCAAATCCGGGGTCGGGAATTCGGGTTGTCACGAGTTCCATTTCCCTTATCAATACTTAATCTTAACAGTCAACCAACTACAGCGTACTGTGACCCCATAATATATACACACACACCACAAGTTATAGTCTCAAAGATTAATACCAAAAATAACACAAGTCATTTTATTCCACAATTATAAACCATTACACCTAAAAAAAGGGTTTCTGAATAATTTACATATTCTTTGCCATTATTACAATTCATAAATATACATAAGTCTGGTACATCAAAAGTTGAAAGCCTAGCCTATTGGTAGATCCAACCTCAGCTACAACGGCATCAACGCCTACAGGAAACTGGGGAACGTTTCCTATCCGCTCATGAATTGGGAGCTTGGTCCTGTTCATCTTGTCTATCTGTTGTTGTGTGATGAAAGAAGAAAGAAAGGGTGAGCAACAAGCCCACCAAAATATTATGTATAATGATTAACAATATATGAGCATTCTCATAGCACTCAAGAAAGTCTTGGTCAAGAAGAATTGGACCGAGTTTGACCTCTTAATGCGACCAAGTCGCAAAATATTTAGTATATATGTATATATACTTTTCAAAATCTTTGAAATCCTCTGCCATGCATAATATACGCAGAGTTCTAGTTTATAACTGTATAAAAATATCGTTGCAAGGTGATCTCATATATCTAACCTTGTCTCAATGTTTTTCTGAAAATCTTTGTCATGTATAAGATAATCATTAACCAGATATAAGTTAAAAAGGTGAAGTTACGAGATACTCCAATATACTTATATCTTTTCCGAATACTACTTGAACTACCATCGTTCAAGGTATAATCCGTTTCAAAAGTTCATCACATAGATGAGACTACAAGATAAGATTTGAATAGATTCAATCCTTGAAATATCATTATAAATAATGAAGTTACGAGATACTTCATTAAGTCCCGATATATATACACCTATATATATATACATTTCATGGAAACCTCTGTTATGCAAAGTATGAACAGAGTTTGCAATATCCAATGAATTTTGGAAAGAAAAGAATTTTGGTATAATCCCGATATCTTGTTGATCAGGCAAAGATACCAATAAGTAACCTTTTCTACTAGTAGATGGATGAATCCCCTACCGGTCATCACCCTGGCCTCATTAGGACCTTGTGCTGGACCGCCACCCGGCCTCTTATGCGTTGATGGGCTGCTACCCAGCCACTTACACTTTGATAGACCGTACCCCGGTCTGTCGCTTATGCCGACTCAATTAGATGGACTTACTTCCCGAACGTTGGGTAAGTAATCAATTCATTTATCAAAACAGCAACCTTGTTGCGAATATAAAATACACCACAGAGCCGGATCCCTCAGGTTTTGAGTGAGTATTTAAGTCCCCTTCGAAAGGAGGATATTAAATATAAAAATAAGTTTTGGGATCCGCCCTAACTTTTAAAAATCATTTTGAAGACTCGAAACATTTTTAAGAATGCTTGGAGTAATGCTGATTTAATGAAATAAATCAGTCCCGATATATTAGAAAATATCTGAATATTATCATTCAAATAATATTCCCATAAAAAATAATCTTTATAAAAATAATTGAAGTAGAAGTTTTAAAACTCATACTTGAAATGAATATTAAATAACCAAAGATATACTTATACGAAAGTACGATCTTTATTTGAATAATCGAAAATAAGTTTGATTATCGAAACATTATTCTTTAATAAAATAAAGAATATTATTTAGTAAATAAGCGGAGTCATAAGTCCTCGAATGAATATTCAAAATAATATTTGATTAAATAGAATAAACAGAGTCATAAGTCCTCGAATGAATATTCAAGATAATATTCATTAATTAAAATAAAGTTATCGAATAATCCTTATTCGATTAATAGTTTTGAAAACTACAGCTATATATATATAAATATATATAATATACTCGGGAACATCGACTCCCGGTTTTAGAAAATGTTCACCTTTGGGTCCCCTATACTAAGGGTATACGCAGCTACTGCTTATCTCTAGCATATGTATTATGCAACTTATAAGCATGAATCAACAATTAGATATCAATATTATAAAATATGCATGCATATAAACCATATCAGCATACTCTAATATATCGTAAGATTTTGCTAATAACAATCATGCATCTATCACAAGATAATGCATATACATATATACATCACAACAACAGTATAACGGGTAGAAAACTTGCTTGAGCGACTGGGGGTGATAAAAGGCCTGGGACGAGTCTGGTAACCTATAAACATCATATAAGTTGGAATTAAACCAAAGTCGCTTAAGAATCTATACTTTAACCAATTAGACCCTAACGTTCGCTTTTGCGCTTAACGATTCACTTAAGTCGTTCGAGTACCCTTGGCTCCACCATTTTTAATAAATTAACCATTAAGAGTTTTAAGGCGATTCTTTTGCGTACCCTACCAACTTCCTAATCCATTTTACATAATTGTTTTATACTCCAATTAGTCGTTTAAGGGCCTTAACCAAGGTTTCAAAGTAAGGCGAGGGGTAATGGTTCGGTCGCGAAACGCCGTTACTTAAAACGATCGTTTCTCCTAAACCGTACATCGGATTCAAGTGAACCTCATATCAAAACGAAGCTAGTAACATGAATTATCTAATCATGGCAATGGTCAAAACCTAACAGTGAGTTCACGTGTCCTGATGTTAAGAACAAAAATAGTCTAAAGTAAATCGGGCATTACGATTACCAAATTTTATACTACTCCAAATCAATCCACAATCAACCCTCAATCATTATTACAACCAAACTTCATCCATACACTACTACAACAGCCCCAACATCTCAAGATTTCCAATTTATACTATTTCGCAATCATGAACTAAGAGCTTACTTAAGTTCATTAACTAATAATCAAGATTTATAACTCCAAAAACATCACAAAACCAACCAATCTCTAAATACACAATAATCATGCCTCTCATGAACTATACTACTCATAATAAGCTCTTAACATTCAATAATAACGCTAGGTTAAGAGATTATACCTTCCTAGAGAGTAAGAGTAACTAATGAGCTTGAAACAACCTTGGAAAATCCTTACAAAAGCTTTATCTAAACAAAAACAGAAGATCAAAATTTCAAGTTCTTGAAAAACACTATTCACTCTCTTCTTCCATGAATTATAGGAAGAGATTGTGAAGGAATTTGAAGCTTAGATTCATAGGATATCTATATCTATGTACAAGGAACCTTGGATAATTACCTCACTAATTAACAAAGCTTGGAACTTGAATTTGAGTTTTCTTTCCTTTGAAAAAGAAAAAAGGCCGAGAGCTTCTTCTTGAATAATGAAAGTCAACTTGTTTTTTGTGATTTGTGATTTGTTTTGCTTGGTTGTTTTGCTTTGGTTTTGATTAATTAACCTTTTAACCATGGTAAATTTTGTGTGGTTTATAATCAACCAACACTTCCTTCCCTTTTTGGTCATGCTTATGTCATCTTCCCACACTTGTCATCTTCTTGTTGGTGTGGTGACATCATCATCACTAACCTCTTTGATTAACTCCTAATTACTTGGCTAATGATCGCTGATCTGTTATACGGTTCGCTTAACTTTCGTTTTCGTTTATCGTTTGAGGGATCATACCCGGGATCTTATTACTTGGGTTCCCTTAACCTTTCTCAATACATTATATTCCTTTTATGATCCTCTCTTATAATCCTTGAATTTAAATCCTTTTTATCATGTTACCTTATACTCAATTCATTCGGTATTTGGTGGATTATCGGGAAAAATTAAAGTGTTCGAATTTGGATTTTGACGATCTTTACATACACTTATATACCATATAGAGTACTAATAAGATCTCAGAATAACAATAAAAGAACCTCTACAAAGTGTGGCATGAAAAGTTTTCTTATTCAGCATAATCAGCAAAATCACTATTCATAAGGGTTACAAAAAGTCCAAAAATTTTGGGGTTATTACAATCTCCTCTCCTTAAAAGGATTCCGTCCCGGAATCAAATATAAAACAAATGGGGGTACTTTTCTCGCATTGCGCTCTCTAGTTCCCAAGTTGATTCTTCCACATTATGATTCTGCCATAGCACTCTGACTAGTTTGATCACTTTGTTCCGAAGCACCTGCTCCTTCTTATCCATAATCTTTACTGGTTTTTTCACGTAAGTCAGATCTGGTTGCATATCCACCTGCTCGTACTCCACTATGTGTTTGGCATCCCGATGATACTTCCTTAGCATTGACGCATGGAACACATTATGAACTTGTTGTAGGTTCGGGGGTAAGGCTAGCTCGTAAGCCAACTTCCCAATCCGTCTTAGTATCTCAAAAGGTCCAATGTATCTTGGGCTTAGATTCCTTTTCTTTCCGAACCTCATTAATCCCTTCCAAGGGGATACTTTTAGCAGTACTAAGTCCCCTACTTCATATTCCTTGTCCTTTCGGGCTAGGTCTTCATACTTCTTATGTCTGTCTTGGGCTGCTGCCAGCCGTCCTCTGATGAGATCCACTATGTCTTTGGTCCTTTGGACCACTTCGGGTTCGAGCATCTTCTGCTCTCCTACTTCATCCCAGTATAAGGGAGATCGACACCTTCTTCCGTATAGGGCCTCATAAGGCGGTATCTCGATACTGACATATGATCTATTGTCGTAAGAAAACTCAATCCGCGATAAATGATCATTCCAAATTCTTTCAAGTCTATTACACAGACTCTCATAATAGCTTCTAACACTATAGCTTTTGCTTCTCAATACTCCTTCTTTTCTTGTTCGTAGTCATTACTATCTTCCGTACATAATACTATACTGGTTACACTTTTGCTCGTTAGTATTCTATAACCTTTTAATAACCGCGTCAACCTTAGTATCATGAATGTGTTAGATTCAGAATACCACCGCGCTGATACTACTCCTTTCTAGCTGCTTCTATCTTCAAAAGCTTGGTCCTTCATATAGAAGTAAAAGAATTTATTGAGAGATCGCTATGATCATGAACATTGTTATATCGCATAGTTAGTACAGAAGGTGGCCAACCTTTAGTACTTGACAAGCAACTAAACAACATATGGTATCCTACTAGGCTTCTATCACACAGATAGATAGTCATTCGGCAATACCTCCCCTTCTGGAAGGGTTGTTCTTCTCAGCTTATACAAAATGAAAAGGAGAGAAAAGAACGAATTGAAAAGAATTGTATATGAAATAATACTGCCACAAATATATGGCTTGGAATCTACCTCTGAACTATAGAGGTTTGTCATAGGAGAATAAAACATATGTATTTATATCAATATCCAGTATTATCGTATCGTATTTCACATACTTAAATATTTTTGATATTCCGTCCATCATTATATGGACCCATGTTCTTCCTCGAGCTTATACACAATCACCTTTGAAACTCCCTTGACATCGAAAATCGAATCTGGGATCTCATTCTAGACATCATCGTTACTAGAATTTTATGCTTGCACCGCAACCTTCCTCGTATAGTAATACGACTCTCTATTCATAAGAGGGAATAAATATATAATATGTAAATACTCCACTAGGTAGTCTATCAATGATAACTTATATATCAACACGACACCATTAGGGGTACTCAATCTCAATATCCATTCCAATACAACTCTCACGACTGTAATCGGCTCATTACTCGTAAAATCATTGTTGCATTACTATGGTCCAGCACTGACCTACTGTAGTCATTCGTTTTCCTTGGATCTTAATAGTTAATCATACGGAGTCCATTCCTGCCGTACCGAAATCTTTTAGAGAGGAAACATAATCGTCATTCCATGATTCATAAAGAGCACTCCAGATCCTGACGTACATTCATGACATGAAGCAGATAAAATTGCTGAAGAGTTTTAATCAAAGCAACGATAGCAGGTTAATACCATTCTTAATCATACGTCTTTATTAGGAGACATGAAGCTCAAAGGTTCATTTAGTCCTTTCATAACATGGTCCTGGCTTATCTCAAGATATGACCTTATAAGATAGATAGTCCGCTCACAGTGATTACATAAATTAAATCTTTACCAAACTATTATCACGGTTGAGTATCGCACAATCATCAGAAGGAATGTCACTCTTCCAAACCATAATACAATCTTCACGGCTTTAACCATTATCACTGTATTCCTCTGGCACGAGCGCCGATAATTGTCTTCTTACACTTAAAGTGTCGGCCACCTCTTTGGCCTTTCCTGATAGTAATATTTCCTTACAATCAATGTCATTGTAACCACCTTCACTAAATTTTCTACCTCATTTCAAATCACTGCTTATGTGAAAATGTTTTTCTTAAGTCCTTGTGATAAAAAAAATCACCATTTTTTTCCATAAGTCACTGCCTTAGTCTTTAAATGTAAACATTATCATGGCTGACTCTTGATCATACTTAGGACGTCTTTTATCTTGGGCCCTTCTTGCTTTAACAATTCTAACCTTCATTGGTTCAATCTATACTTCTTATGGTTTAACACGTGCCCACCTAGCATTATTATAATTACACCATATTTCCTTCATCAAGATTTCTATTCTTGAGAACTTTGAATATTACCTTTCTCCTTGTAAAACCTCTAAGGTTATCCTTGAATCGTTCTTCCTGTATTCCCTAGATACAGGGCATATCAAAATACCATTTACTAATACTAGAACCATTGTCTATATACTTCTAAAAAATTTATCCACTGATCCTTAAAGGTTGTTGTTACCTTACTCCTTTCCAATTCATACTGTCAAAACTCATACTATCCCTATTAAGGGTGAAATTCCAACCTTTATGCATTCCCATCTCGATAGTATATGCCTAATTTCACAATAACATCTGTATTCAAAATGAGGTCAATCAATATGGCCTCCAAAAGATAACAACGGTTATCTATTTTTCTTGCCTGATTCAGTAATGATAATATGGATGTTCTAGAAGATATTGGTTATGTTCAACGTGAACTTCTTTTTTTACTAAATCCTCATTTACTTTTGTTGTTTATCTCAACAGGAATCTCAATGTTGAGATATCTTCTATACTTGGTGTCTCCCTTTTTGGGTATCAATTCACATGCGTTACTTACACTTCACATTCTTGAAGGTCACTTCCTTCATCCAATTTTCCTAATTTCTTACTTTCTTGTCTCCTCAGTCTATCCGTGTCTCGTTATTTATCCTTCGAGCTATCTCACGGTTTCCTCGAACCCTCCCCACTTACAGGGGATAAAATATATGTATCTCTTATGCCTTCATCCATCAGCTTTAACTCATGGTGAATCACCATCATCCTGAAGATTACATACTTTTCTATTTCTATTGCTACGAGTCTTTAGGGTTTCCTCATACCCAACTCCCTTATCATTCCTCAAACTCTATTGTCTTTATTTTCCTTTCCACTTCAGTTTCTTTTTATTTTCTTTTCTATTACAATCATTTCATGAACCCACTACTCATTGACTTCAAACATCACGTCGTTTTAGGATTCTTGTCATCAGAACGAATCTTGACAACTTTTACAACTTAGTTTCATAATTCATCATGCTCGTCCACTTTTGTTCTGGCTCTAAAGCTTTTACACTATCTCCATAACCATGGGAATTACTTTCCCGAAAACAATTGACTGAACTTTAATCAGTTTATTCTAAGATCTGGCTCCGTGCCTTTCTTGGTCTTTCACCAGCGGGTGGCCTCTCTCTTAGAAAGGTAAGTGACAAAAATAGTCTTTTGCGCTTCGTCAATCATTTAGAATCTCAAATGATTCCTATATTTCCTTTATCCAGGCTCTTGCCTCGACTGGGTCACCTTGTTCCTTGGAACTCTGAAAGATTAGCGACTTAAAGGTCATGAAAGAATTTCCCACCGCATTGATTCCTCAGGGTGGTGGTTGGGGGTAAGAGTATAAGATTTGTTTAGGAAGGTCCATGAGTTGCCCCATAGGAGTACCGTATTGGTGCTCCCTTCCTTGCTCGACTTCTATTTTCTAAGTATGAAATGTTTTATCCTTCTCCCATACTTGGGGTTATCTTATACGTTAAAATCCTTGTTTTCCACTTCATTATGTAATGGGCTCCTTCTTTCTTAATGACAACCTCCCTGACTATCACATTCGGGGTTTGCCTTAAATCTTATTCCTCGAGCTATGGATTTCATCTAAGATCCAGTCCTTAAGCTCTTAAACGTTTGGAAACCAAATTCTGTAGGAATACCTCGTTATTCCCTTATCATCTTTCTCAGTATTAATCTCTTCTCCAGTCATTGGCTCTTTGCCTTCACTCATCACTTTTTCTTGGTACAATATGATCTTTCCAATAATTCGGGTTGTATTGCAATCTCAAACAGCTTTTCGGTACCGGCTCCGGTTACCTTCACTTCTATTTCCATTTTCTTAAAATCTCTTATCAACTCTCCCAAAGACATTTTCATCTTGAGTCTCTCCTTTATACTAAGGGCATTAGCCACCATTTTGGCTTTCCCTAAATGATAAAGAATCTCATAATCATAATCCTTGATTAGCTCTAACCACCTCCTCTGGCGCATGTTGAGCTCTTTCTGCGTGAAAATGCACTAGAGCACTTATGGCTTGTGTAAATGTCGCACTTCTTTCCATACAAGTAGTGCCTCAAATCTTTAGGGCAAAACTATTGCCACGAGCCTAAGCTCATGGGGGGGGATATCAAATTTTATATTCCCTTAATTATCTTGACGCGTACGCGATTACCTTGTTGTGCTGTATAAGAAGCACCCTAATTCCTTATGGAAAGCGCCACTACACATCACAACATCTCCTTTTCTATCCGACAACGCCAACATAGGGGTCGTCACCAATCTTTGCTTCAGTTCTTAAAAGCTGTTCTCGCATTTCTCTGTCCATTCGAACTTCTCAGTCTTATGAGTAAGCCGCGTTAAAGGGGCTACTATCTTTACAAACTTGAACGAACCTCCGGTAGTGACCGGCCAATCCTACCTCTGATAGTTTCCCTAACCATGGTTATTAATTCATCAGTGGACATTTATTCGTTCTTTTCAAGATCCTCCACGGGATCCTACTCAGTAATAATCCCTTCTAGGATAACATCCGCAACCGCTACATCCTCTATATGAACATCATTCGGTCCCTCGTTAGGACGTTCTATCGGATCCATAATCTGATCTCCAATAAGTAATAAAACATTACCGCGCTGTTGCTCCTCAACCTCAGGGTTTGGAGTCCCGCTACCATATACGATAACGAACTACGCTTCTATCACGATATTTATAAGGGTTCCCATAAGGGTTTTAACTGTCAGTACTACGTTAGGTAGCCCGACTATGAACTTGGAAAGAGTTCTTATTATCTTAGTGAACTTATTATCTTAACGCCACATCATCTCTGAGGTTTATAACGCTTAGCTCTGATACCATTTCTGTAACACCCCCAAATCCGGGGTTGGGGATTCGGGTTGTCACGAGTTCCATTTCCCTTATCAATACTTAATCTTAACAGTCAACCAACTACTGCATACTGTGACCCCATAATATACACACACACACCACAAGTTATTGTCTCAGAGATTAATACCAAAAACAACACAAGTCATTTTATTCCACAATAATAAACCATTACACCTAAAAAAAGGGTTTCTGAATAACTTACATATTCTTTGCCATTATTACAATTCATAAATATACATAAGTCTGGTACATCAAAAGTGAAAGCCTGGCCTATTGGTAGATCCTACCTCAGCTACAACGGCATCAACGCCTACAGGAAACTGGGGAACGTTTCCTATCCGCTCACGAATTGGGAGCTTGGTCCTGTTCATCTTGTCTATCTGTTGTTGTGTGATGAAAGAAGAAAGCAAGGGTGAGCAACAAGCCCACCAAAATAATATGTATAATGATTAACAATATATGAGCATTCTCATAGCACTCATGAAAGTCTTGGTCAAGAAGAATTGGACCGAGTTTGACCTCTTAATGCGACCAAGTCATAAAATATTTAGTATATATGTATATATACTTTTCAAAATCTTTGAAATCCTCTGCCATGCATAATATACGCAGAGTTCCAGTTCATAACTGTATAAAAATATCGTTGCAAGGTGATCTCATATATCTAACCTTGTCTCAACGTTTTTCTGAAAATCTTTGTCATGTATAAGATAATCATTAACCAGATATAAGTTGAAAAGGTGAAGTTACGAGATACTCCAATATACTTATATCTTTTCTGAATACTACTTGAACTACCACCGTTCAAGGTATAATCCGTTTTAAAAGTTCATCACATAGATGAGACTACAAGATAAGATTTGAATAGATTCAATCCTTGAAATATCATTATAAATAATGAAGTTACGAGATACTTCATTAAGTCCCGATATATATATACACCTATATATATATATTTCATGGAAACCTCTGTTATGCAAAGTATGAACAGAGTTTGCAATATCCAATGAAATTTGGAAAGAAAAGAATTTTGGCACAATCCCGATATCTTGCTGATCAGGCAAAGATACCAATAAGTAACATTTTCTACTAGTAGATGGATGGATCCCCCACCGGTCATCACCCTGGCCTCATTAGGATCTTGTGTTGGACCGCCACCCGGCCTCTTACGCGTTGATGGGCTGCCACCCAGCCACTTACACTTTGATAGACCGTACCCCGGCCTGTCGCTTATGCCGATTCAATTAGATGGACTTACTTCCCGAACGTTGGGTAAGTAATCAATTCATTTATCAAAACAGCAACCTTGTTGCGAATATAAAATACACCACAGAGCCGGATCCCTCAGGTTTTGAGCGAGTATTTAAGTCCCCTTCGAAAGGAGGATATTAAATATAAAAATGAGTTTTGGGATCCGCTTGAACTTTTAAAAATCATTTTGAAGACTCGAAATATTTTTAAGAATGCTTGGAGTAATGCTGATTTAATGAAATAAATCAGTCCCGATATATTAGAAAATATCTGAATATTATTATTCAAATAATATTCCCAAAAAGAATAATCTTTATAAAAATAATTGAAGTAGAAGTTTTAAAACTCATACTTGAAATGAATATTAAATAACCAAAGATATACTTATACGAAAGTACGATCTTTATTTGAATAATCGAAAATAAGTTTGATTATCGAAACATTATTCTTTAATAAAATAAAGAATATTATTTAGTAAATAAGCGGAGTCATAAGTCCTCTAATGAATATTCAAAATAATATTCATTAAATAGAATAAACAGAGTCATAAGTCCTCGAATGAATATTCAAGATAATATTCATTAATAAAAATAAAGTTATCGAATAATCCTTATTCGATTAATAGTTTTGAAAATTACAGTTATATATATATATATATATATATATATATAATATACTCGGGAACATCGACTCCCGGTTTTAGAAAATGTTCACCTTTGGGTCCCCTATACTAATGGTATACGCAACTACTGCTTATCTCTAGCATAGGTATTATGTAACTTATAAGCATGAATCAACAATTAGATATCAATATTATAAAACAGGCATGCATATAAACCATATCAGCATGCTCCAATATATCGCAAGATTTTGCTAATAACAATCATGCATCTATCACAAGATAATGCATATACATATATACATCACAACAACAGTATAACGGGTAGAAAATTTGCCTGAGCGACTGGGGGTGATAAAAGGCCTGGGACGAGTCTGGTAACCTATAAACATCATATAAGTTGGAATTAAACCAAAGTCGCTTAAGAATCTATACTTTAACCAATTAGACTCTAACGTTCGCTTTTGCGCTTAACGGTTCACTTAAGTCGCTCGAGTACCCTTGGCTCCACCATTTTTAATAAATTAACCATTAAGAGTTTTAAGGCGATTCTTTCGCGAGTACCCTACCAACTGCCTAATCCACTTTAAATAATTGTTTTATACTCCAATTAGTCATTTAAGGTCCTTAACCAAGGCTTCAAAGTAAGGCTAGGGGTAATGGTTTGGTCGCGAAACGCCGTTACTTAAAACGGTCGTTTCTCCTAAACCGTATATCGGATTCAAGTGAACCACATATCAAAATGAAGCTCGTAACATGAAATATCTAATCATGGCAATGGTCAAAACCTAACAGTGAGTTCACGTGTCCTGATGTTAAGAACAAAAACAGTCTAAAGTAAATCGCGTATTACGACGGCTATGTTTACGCGATTACCAAATTTTATACTACTCCAAATCAATCCACAATCAACCCTCAATCATTATTACAACCAAACTCCATCCATACACTACTACAACAGCCCCAACATCTCAAGATTTCCAATTTATACTACTTCTCAATCATGAACTAAGAGCTTACTTAAGTTCATTAACTAATAATCAAGATTTACAACTCCAAAAACATCACAAAACCAACCAATCTCTAAATACACAATAATCATGCCTCTCATGAACTATACTACTCATAATAAGCTCTTAACATTCAATAATAATGCTAGGTTAAGAGATTATACCTTCCTTGAGAGTAGGAGTAACTAATGAGCTTGAAACAACCATGGAAAATCCTTACTAAAGCTTTATCTAAACAAAAACACAAGATCAAAATTTCAAGTTCTTGAAAAACACTATTCACTCTCTTCTTCCATGAATTATAGGAAGAGAATGTGAAGGAATTTGAAGCTTAGATTCATAGGATATCTATATCTATGTACAAGGAACCTTGGATAATTACCTCACTAATTAACAAAGCTTGGAACTTGAATTTGAGTTTTCTTTCCTTTGAAAAAGAAAAAAGGCCGAGAGCTTCTTCTTGAATAATGAAAGTCAACTTGTGTTTTGTGATTTGTGATTTGTTTTGCTTGGTTGTTTTGCTTTGGTTTTGATTAATTAACCTTTTGATTAAGTTGATGAAAGTCAACTTGTCATCTTCTCGTTGGTGTGGTGACATCATCATCACTAACCTCTTTAATTAACTCTTAATTACTTGGCTAATGATTGCTGATCTGTTATACGGTTCGCTTAACTTTCGTTTTCGTTTATCGTTTGAGGGATCATACCCGGGATCTTATTACTTGGGTTCCCTTAACCTTTCTCAATACATTATATTCCTTTTATGATCCTCTCTTATAATCCTTGAATTTAAATCCTTTTTATCCTGTTACCTTATACTCAATTCATTCGGTATCTGGTGGATTTTCGGGAAAAATCAAAGTGTTCGAATTTGGATTCTGACGATCTTTACATACACTTATATACCATATAGAGTACTAATAAGATCTCAGAATAACAATAAAAGAACATCTACAAAGTGTGGCATGAAAAGTTTTCTTATTCAGCATAATCAGCAAAATCACTATTCATAAGTGTTACAAAAAGTCCAAAATTTTGGGGTTATTACATCTTCCTTTCTCCATCTTCTCATCTTGCTCTATTTCAAGCTCACAAGTCTTTAGAATCCCATACAGTCTATCCAAGGTGAATTCCATGTAATCTTGAGAATTTCTCAATGAGACTGTCATAGGCTTCCATTCCTTTGGCAGAGATCTAAGGAATTTGATGTTTGAATCTTTTGTTTGATAGATCCTTCCATGCAGTTTTAGAGCATTCAGTAATTTTTGAAATCTACTAAAAATGCCAGTGAGTGACTCACTTTCTTCACTATCGAAATGCTCATATTGTTGAATCAAGAGTTGTATTTTGTTCTCCCTTACTTGCTCAGTTCCATCACATATTGTGTCCCAGGCATCCTTGGCAGTTTTTTAGTTTATGAAGTTGTCAAACATGTCACCATCAACACTATTAAACAAAATGTTCATGGCCTTTTTATCTTTATGAACTTGTTCAATATCAGGATCAGACCATTCTGCTCTAGGCTTTAGGACAGATGGTTTATTTCCTGTAGCATCTCTCATAGGGACATGTGGACCTTTTTCAATGCAGTCCACATATGCTTCATCTTGAGATAGGAGATGCAGGTGCATCTTCACCTTCCAATGGTGATAGTTATCTTTGTCCAGAAATGGAATCTTTACTCCAACATCTTTTATGCTCATCTTGTTAGTTGTTGTGATCTTTAAACTCTTTGTTCTTCAAGAGTTTGCTATGATACCAATTGTTATTCCCTAACTATCTAACAAAGAATTACAGAAGGGGGTTGAATTTAATTTTGGCTACTTTTTAGATTTCAAGAATAATTCTTCTACAAATAAATAACTGTGTTTGATTTAGCAATGGTGCGGAATAAAAATAGTGTAGAAATCAAAACACAAAGTATTTAAATACAAGTACTTAAAAACTTTCTGGTGGATTGAACTTTTCCACCAGAGATATATATTAAGTAGAGAACTCTATGTTACAAAATTGTACACAGCTGCTTACAAGTTGAACAACAAGAACAGAGAAATTCTTTACAGATTTTTCCTTATCTATTTCTCGAGTAAATGCTGACTAACTTGGATACTATCCAACTTGCTACTCTTGGTTTATATATCACCAAGTTACATGATAAAAAGACAAGATAATAAGACAAATTATTTCTAGTCTAATTTTATGTTGTTACACTTCTCTTTCCAGCATCTTTGAATATCTTCACTTTAGCATAAAAGTGGAAATGCTTCGTTGTTCAATAAAACCTGAATCAGGCTGCCACATTCCATTTACATACAACCAACACATGTGACTGTCAAGTCACTATCAACTGCTCTTTTGATTCTGATCATCCGTTGAAACTCAGATTGATCATCCGTTGAAACTTTGGTTGATCATCCGTCGAGACTTATGTTGATCATCTGTTGAAACTGTTTTCTTTTCATTTGACTCCATTTCATTTATACAAGATTACAAGGCATCTAATATTTATAATTAACCATTTTATCTTGCATATCAATCTAGTAGTCAACATGACTTAAACATTCTACAACATCTAGTTCATTAAGTTACTTTAAGTATTCAGGAATGTGCTACTAATCTTATTGTTACATAAGCTACTCTTTTAATGGATGTTGAATTGATCATCCGTTGAAAGCTATAATATCACTTAATTAAAATCTACTAAGTGTTTTGTTCAAGTTATCATCAAGTACACAATATATTCCTAACAAAGAGGTACGTTCAATTTAAAATAATACATATAGTGTAATGCATCCATAAATGTTTATTATCTCGTTTTTTTTGTTGCATCATCTAATCAATCTTAAGGGCGCCATCCCATTACAAGATAAGTTGAGGGATTTCATCACCATTTCCTTGGTCCACAAATCACTAATTTCTTCATCTTGCATCCACCTACCTTAATAAAATTAAGTTGACGTTGGCCACTAGGATTTCGAGCTCAATTAGGAAGGTACCTAAAAGAGAGTAAATTTGGAAATATTCGAACTTTTGGTGACAAGGAAGATGCATCACTTACCTGGTCAATTTGGATTGTGATTAGGTCAGTGGTTCTCTAATTCAGCGCCTTGTTTACAAGGAAGTGCCCCCGCTAACATGGCCAATCGGTTTGAATAAATCTTGATTTATAGACTTTTGGTGGTCCAAAAGTTAGGAGCTGTCTAGATTTTTTTTTTTAGGATTAACCCAAGATCTAAAATTTTTCTTTTTAATTTTCCAATTTTTCTTGGGTGTTTACTTATAGTTTTTTTCTGCTACATGATTATTTGTCTTATATGCAAAGTAATTGGGTTCAAGACCATTCATCTACATTAATAAGACATTCAAACCTTTCATATCCCTAAGTAGTAAGGCAACTAGAGTTCTCTTCACCCACTAAAATTGAATCAAAAGAAAAAGTAGTAATTTCACCTGTGGTCATGTCTGTCTCACTTAAAGACCGTTGTTACCCCGCTCGTTCCGCTGAACCCTCATGCATAGTCCTACCTCAAGTAATCGCAAATAATTTTGAAATCAAACATCACAATGTTAGCATGTTAACTAGGATTGTTGGGGTAGAAAGTGATGATCCATATCTTTTCATTCGAGAATTTGAGGAAATTTGTGCTTTACAAAAGCTCCAATAACATAGTGAAGACTTGATTTGGCTCCGACTTATTAACTTTTTTTAAAGAAGAGGCTAAACAATGGTTGTATAGTCTACCTGTTAACTCTATTTCCACGTGGGAGGGATTTGTGTCTATCTTTCTTAAAAAAGTATAAGGCAAACAGACTTAGGAATGAAATCAACCAATTTTAACAAAATCATAACGAGATTTTTTGGAAATATTTTGATAGATTTAAAAAGTTTTTTCTAAGTGCCTTCAACATCGTATCAAAAAATGGAGACTTTATAAAATTCTTTATGAAGTTTTAGACAGTTAAACCACTGCTTTGTTGGAGTCTATGTGCCAATGTAAGTTTATGGATAAAAATGAAGAAGAACCTTAGCAATACTTTGAGGAGTTAGCTTAAAAAACAAAGTTGTGGGAGTCAACTAGGGAACCTAATCTTGAACCTGAAAGATCTAAGGGCTTCCACGTAGTTGGTAATTCTATTGCAACTGAAACTAAGTTAGCTACTCTCACAAGACGTCCAGAAGCTTTAGAAACCAACAATGTGTCTTCTCAATTTTCTATCTGTGCAAACTGTAGTTCTCCTAATCTATGTAGACAATTATCCTGAAATTCAACAAGTCAATGCCATGTTTGAACCTAGTTTTAAGAATGATCCATATGCACCCACATACAATCCTAGTTGGAAGAATCACCCAAATTTCTCATGAAACCAAGATCACTACAATCAGTATAATGAAAATTTTCAAACTGCTTTTAAAAAGCCCAATCCTGGTCCATACCCAACTCAAAATCCCAACTCATATCCTCAAAATCTTGGTCATTATCTAAACTCGGTCCCCTTGAATCCTCCCAATTTTAGTGAATCCGATAAGAAATTAAATTCAATTAAAAAAGTATGGAGGCATTACTCAAATCTCAACAATCTTTAATGCAAGTTATGACCCAAGATTGTCAGTTGCTAAATTCAAATACACAAGGCATATCTAAACTAGAGGTCCAAGTTAGTCAACTGGAAACATAATCGGTGAGAGAAAAATCGTTTCCCTAATCAACCCGAGATTAATCCTAAATGTCATTCAAACCAAAAGTCTCATGAAATTGTGAACTCTATTACCTCTCTAAGGTCTGGTAATCAATTCAATAATAACATTTACAGTAAATTGAACATGATTAGTTATTATACTATATATAGTTATAACTCAATATATCATCCGTATATATCAATATATGCATATTTGTTACAATAATATTACAACAAACTATCAAAAATAAAGATAATATTACAACAACGTCGGAAATAACGATATAAATATACATTAACAAATTTTAAAAATAAAATTTTAAAATTTTAAAAAATAAAAAAGGGAAATTTAAAAAAATCATGCATCATAGGGGTTATACACTAGTTTAAAAAGAATGAAGAGGCCGTTTACACAAAATACCCGTGGCTTGTGTGCACAAATGATAATTTTACTAAAAAAATTATACTATTGAATTGACCTATTACAAAATTAAAATCAAAATATAATTTTTTGTCGGTATAATGATATGGGGTTAAAAGAATACTTTATAATATTCAACGGGGCTAAACTAATATAACATTCAAAAAAGCAATTAAATTATATAATATAAAAAATACGTAAATCGTACCAATTCTAAAATAATATTATCAAATATTCAAGTTCGGATAAAAGGGATTTCTTGTGAATGTGTAATTACACTCGAGATATACAAGTTATATAATTATTCAGTTGTCAACATTTAAGCTTTTCAAAATTAATAACGTGACATCTAGCTAAATTGTGATTAAACAAACACATAATCATAATTATCATGGGTACTAATTTAGTATCATGAAAGTTAAAGTTGGTTAAAAGACTAAAAAAATAGTAAAAACAAACACGGACCGAAGACTGGTTCCCTAAGAAAGTGATATGGTTTTCGGAACCGTTGTGTCTTCAGATTATAAAGGATAATTGGGACTTCAATAAGGATGACAAAATCACTTATAAGGTTCAATAATGTGGAGAATAGTTAGAAATTTGGGGAAGAGAAGTAACGGGTTGTTTCAGCAAAAGACTAAAGGAGTGTAAAGCCCAGATGAAACAATATCGTAATGGCAGGGATGATCATGCTATTTAGAGTTACAATGAAGCAAAGAACCAACTTCACTTAATTCTAGACCAGCGAGAGATATTCTGGAGACAACGATCGAAGCAACTATGGCTCCAATCCGGTGACAAAAACACGAGGTACTTCCACTCGTCTTGTAGTGCTCGACGTCGCACAAACAGAATTCACAAGTTGAAAAATAATAATGGGGATTGGGTGAATTGGCAACAGGGACTTCAGTCACTCATCGTGAATTATTACCAAGACCTGTTCAGTTCTGCTCAAGACAATGTTGGAGAGGTTATCAGCTGTGTGCATCCATGCCTCTCTAGTTCCCAGAACATGGAACTCATGAAGGAAATCTCAGATGTGGAAGTCAAGTCGGCAATTTTCCAAATGCACCCGGACAAAGCCCCGGGGCCAGACGGCATGACGCCAGCCTTTTTCCAAAAATATTGGAAGATAGTGGGGGGAGATGTCATTCAAATGACACGAGATTTCTTTCGTACGGGTGAAATATTAAATGGGTTGAATGACACAAATCTAGTCTTACTGCCAAAAAAGAAAAATCCAACTATGGTGGGTGATCTTCGCCCTATTGCTCTTTGTAATGTGTTGATTAAAATAATTACAAAGCTCTTAGCAAACCGGATGAAGGAGGTTCTAGATATAGTGGTGTCAGATACGCAAAGCGCGTTTATCCCGGATAACATAATGATCACCTACGAGGTTATGCATTATCTTAAGCGAAAGAAATTTGGCAAAGATGGATATATGGCGGTAAAGCTTGATATAAGCAAGGCATATGATCGGCTTGAATGGAATTTTCTTGAAGCAATGTTATGTAAAGTGGGGTTTAATGACTGGTGGGTTCATCTAGTCATGCAGTGTGTCACTGCGGTTTCCTATTCAATTGTGCACGGTGAACTCGAGATGGGGCCAATTATTCCTACGAGAGGCATCAGACAAGGGGATTCTTTATCCCCATACCTGTTCATAATTTGTGCAGAGGGCTTATCATCCTTATTTAGAAAATATGAGGTTAAGCAATGGTTACATGGTATCAAGGTTTGTCGTAATGCCCCTATTATTTCTCACATGTTTTTCGCTGATGACTCGTACTTTTATTGCAAAGCAGATATGACAGAGTCAGTCAAGGTGATAGAACTGTTAAACACCTATGAGAGAGCATCCGGACAGAGAATCAACAGGGAGAAATCTTCTGTTTTTTTCAGTACAAACGTCATAGAGTATAATAGGCGAATGATATGTCAAGTGCTGCAGATGGGGGAGTCCAACGAGAACAGTACATATCTGGGTTTGCCTAACATTTTGGGAAGGAAAAAATCCGTCATTCTTGGGTATTTGAAAGACAGGGCTTGTTCTCAAGTTAACAAGTGGAATGAAAAATGTATCTCAAAGTCTGGTAAAGAGGTGCTCATTAAAACAGCGGTTCAGGCTCTACCCACATATGCAATGAGTGTATTTCTACTTCCTCAGGACATCACGAACCATATTGAAAAAACTCTAGCTAGCTACTGGTGGAAGACATCGCAGAATAACAACTCTCGGTTGAACTGGATGAGGTGGGAAAGAATTGTGACGGCCTCAACCCCGGGGTCAGGAGTTGACGTCACTAAACACAATTACCAAAAATATAAATAACAGAATTATTATTAAAATATACTAACTCGACCCCGAACCAAGATCCGATCCAGGTTCAAGTATAATTCAGGTTCTCATTATTACAGACTCTTTATTCCATATCTAAGACACACTAACTTTATTCAGCAACTCCTCAGACCTCATGGCCTGATACAAACTACCTCAGAGGAGCCGGGTCCAGTAGGGGCGGGAACATAGGTCGGTCTGACTGATCTTCTAGGCATCTGCGAAATATACATAACAGTTTGCAAGGGTGAGCATAATCGCTCAGCAGTATCAAAATATGAATAACAAGATAAATCAGTAATGCAACAATAATAGGAACATAACTGTAATCATGATATCAACATTATACAACAAAATTTAGAGAAAAACTGGATATCGCTAACTAGCATGCTTCATTAAAACAACGTAGCAGTGTGCTGTAAAAACACCAGAGTCCAATTTTAGCATACTAGTCACTCTTATAAAATCACTGTATCAACTACCCGTACTCTTACGGGAATCACAAAACCCAATCAGATACGTAATGGATATGTGAAGACAGCTGATCAGGCTATCAACACTAGACGGCTCCAACTGCCATCTTATTCATGGCTCCAACTGCCATTTCAGTTACTTGTTCCGGAACTCAGAGACTAGCTAGGTCTCTGACCTGTTGGACTAATCGGTTATACAGTGCGCGCAACCAAATTAGCCTCTTACGCCAACTCAATAGGCCTACTCTGGCCCCAACGTATCCCATATCTGATCGTTTTAATCCAGTTTTCAAAATTGTCACTTTTACCTATCTCTTTCCAAAAATCCATTCTGTCACAGCATATTATTCAAATCCTCTTTTCATTTAGATCACATTTAGAGATAGGTGTTTTCAGAAGTTACTTTTCCCCAAAACATAATTTTAAACAACATTTTCAAATACAGGGGATACGTAACTTAAAATGTTTATGTTCCATTACGAGAGTAAAACATTTAGTTATTCACATATACTGAACCATAAAAGAATGGTCAGGGTACTTGCCTTGCAACGCTTTACAAAACCCTAAGTAGCTTTCACGCTGACTTTAATCCTGAGAAAACTCGCTCGGAATCTACAAATACAGAATACCCTAATCAGTTACACCGACATGCTTGATATTATCAAATTCTAACAACTCAATCCGATAACCCGACTCGTATCATTATTATACACATAAACCCGTAATCACATAGTCACGTAGTCGGAAATATTGTTAAGGGTAATATGTAAAATATAATTATGAACATTTTCGAATATATATATATTTTTTTTAGGAAATTTTGACAACATCTTATTTATTTATAAAACTACCCGTCGATTACAATCGACGTCATCGATCACACAATTCACAATATTACTTCATCCTTTTATACAACTTACATCCCAACACCAATCACAATTAATTATTTAAGTCCGAAAATATTTTACGAAAAATCATTTTATTTATTTATAAAATTTAGGACTCAGAACATCGTCATCACCGTCCACCGTTGACTCACCGAAGTTCATCGTCAACGGCGGCGCAATTTATTGGCGCCCGATATAATACGGGTTCCCAAATAAATTATACCGATTAATATTATTTCCCGCAATGAAAGTTTTTATTTCACGAATAATAATCAATTAATTTCCTGCAGAAAAGAAATAAAAATCAAATTTGTAATAATCAAGCCCAACTACATAATCTCGGCCCAACAGAAAAAGGCCCAAACTCAATCCAACAGAACCAAGCCCAACAACACTAAACACAGCCGCACACAACACAGCCATCACCATCGCACACACGGCCTCACGGCCGCCACAACACACAACACAATTACACACACACACAATTACACACACATACATGCACATAGTCACACACACATATACATATATGTATATAACCGAACACAGCTCACACCACCGCCACCATACCGGAAGCCGGCAGCAACGGCGGCACAAAGGAAGGGAAACAACAACAAAACAGAAGAAGCAGGATTCAACAGCAATTACCGGGAAAGAAAAAGAAGCAACATGGAGAGAGAGAAACGAAAGAAAGAAGGGAGAACAGAGATAGATTCGAGTGAACAAGATAGAGCAAGAGAGTAAACCGAGAGAGGGGGTGGGGGTTTTCCCCTTTTTTTTTTGTTTTAACTGCTAACAGGTGTTGCATAAAGGAAAGGGACACGCGTCCCTCTGATTAATAAAAACTGACATGTTGCCATTAGAGATAGATACGCTGATTTAAAAGTCGAATTTGCCCCAAAATTTGAAATTAACGGTCTGAGGTGCACGCAAAACAATTTCCGAAAATTACGAAAATAATATCAAAATGTCATAAATATCCCGAAGTTTACAAAGACATAAATTTTGAAATTTTTAAGCACTTTTTAAGGTGCACTTTGTACCCGCTTTTTAACAAATAACGAAACAACACGCGGTAAAATGATTTCCGAAAATTTCCAAAATAATTTTAAAATTCTCAGAATAATACGAACTTAATAAAATATAAGTTTCATAATTTTTAAAGATTCCCATAATTAAATATGGATTTTAGCATTTAACACACTCAGAAAATTATTTAAACATGAATAATTAACAAAATATTGATTTCTAAATTTTTATAAAGTCCTAAAAATAATTATTGAAATTATAAAATTAGAAAACCAATTTTAAAGACAACCCTAAATTTTATGGAATTAAGATTACAATGAAATCATTTTTACAAGCGAAATAAAATCATATAACTCACCAATAAATCACATAATTCCAATCCCACATATCAACAAATCATAAATAATTAAATAACAATCAGTAACCGCTGCCAAAATCAATACACAACTTTTATTTATTTACTTAAACTTTTATTACACCTCCAAGTATAAAATAAAAATAAAAATACACGAGTCGTTATAAGAATGACAAGGCACAAGTCTTCAGGGGGTATGGGTTTTCGCGACTTCCGTGATTTCAACATTGCCATGCTTGGCAAACAAGGTTCGAGATTTGCGTCTAATCCAGGCAGCCTTGTAACAAGGGTTTATAAAGCCAGGTATTTCGCAAACAGTGACTTCCTAAACTCAGAGTTGGGCCATAACCCGAGTTTCATTTGGCGTAGTATACATGAAGCAAAAAAATTGATTGTGAATGGGGTTAAATGGAAGATCGGAGCGGGAACAGGTATTAGTATATTGGGGCAACCATGGCTATCAGATAATGCTAATCATTATATTACCACCACTTCTCAATCTATAGTAGGAAAAACTATTGACTCCCTGTGGCATGTTGGAAGTAGAGAATGGGACCTGGATATCATAAAAGTCATTTTTAATGTAAGGGATCAGGAAGCAATCTTAAATACTGTGTTTAACGACAATGGAGAGGAGGATGTGCTTTACTGAAAGCATGAAGTTTCGGGACAATACTCAGTCAAAAGTGCATATAAGTGGATACAACAAAATAAGGGAGTGTGGGAGCCTGAAGACAAAGACAGTATTTGGTCGAAGCTCTGGAAAATAAAGGCACCTCCGAAGGCTATTAACGTGGTATGGCGAGCTATATCCAACTGCTTACCAACTCTCTGTCAGTTGCAAATATAAAGAGTACAGGTTAATGCACTATGTCCTGTTTGTCATGAAGATAATGAATCAATTATCCACAGCCTGGTGCACTGCTCTTATGCTCGCCTATGCTGGTCTCTCGTCAATGTTGATGCTCAGGTGGGGCTGTACTCGGACTTTAAGACATGGATGGGAAATGTTGCAGATGCCAAAAAACAAGCAGTGATCATCACTATATGTTAGGCACTTTGGCGAAATCGCAGTGATTTGGTATGGAATCAAAGGCATGCATCGGTCAATAAAACAGTAGCGGCAGCTAAGCGGTACCTTTCACAATGGTCTTTAGCCCAAAACAGATCAACCTCGGCTCTTCTCCAGCCAGCTCTTGAAGGAGATGGAGCTTGTATTTAGGTCAATCCTCAACCGAATGCAGTAAAGGTATTAGTGGACGCGGCTGTTTTTGAAGATAAAGATGCGGTGGGCTTTGGTTTGATAGCACGGGATTCAGAGGGAGCACTCATCCAAGCAAAGTCTATTATCCGTAAGAATTCGGTCTCTCCGGTTCTAGCGGAGGCTATGGCAATCAAGGAAGCGTTAAGCTGGATTGATGAGATGCACTGGCAAGAAAGCACGGTGGTGTCGGACTGTCTGGTAGTGGTGCAGGCCATCAGGAGCAAAACACCCATGCGATCTCAGTTCGGTAGTGTCATTGAGGAGTGCCGAAGTCAGTTACGGCGTCTAAACAAAGTGTCTTTGTATCATGTTAAACGGTCTGCCAATATGGTTGCTCACCAACTGGCTAGGGAATCATATAGTTACCCAGATCGTAGTTTCAATAGGGATACCATCCCGGTTTCGGTCAATTCTTGTATTGAGATGGATTTGAATAAGTAATAAAATCTCAGCTTTCGTCAAAAAACATGTTTTGTGAAAATAAGTAGGAAAGAATGGTAGTGTAGAAAACACCAGTTCCGTCGAAACAGACAAAATTCTAATACCCGTTACAACTTGAAACAAGCGAAACTAAATTGTCTTGCACTAAATTATGAGTTCTCTATCCTCTTGAACTATTGCATCTACGTATATGAGCTTACTATTAAATAAAATGTAGGCATTAAATGTCATAATTTGATCTTCCAAATGCTGATTAATCGGAGCATTTGACAGCATATATTCCATAACTGATATCAATAGAGTGTGCCCATAATCCAGATTCCAGAAAATTTTATCATGAAGTGATTTATTATCACTCTCAGTTTCTCATTTCTGAGTTGTAGGCTCTGTCAAATCCCGGATCCGTAAAGCTACAACACAATTATTTTCTGCAAGAAAAGTGTTGTAAAGTTAAATTTTGAGCAGTTCTACCTTCATTTTCTCGACAGCAATCCTGAGAGTTCCCTCGTCCTTGCGGTACAAAAACTGATAAGAAATTTAGCCTCATGCTTGTTCAAGTAAAAGACCCAACGGAATAGCTACCATGCCAATTTCGTGATCATATTGACAAAATACTCGCAAGTTGTAATATAGCATCTACCAAACTTTGAACCGGTGAAAAAGGTCTGTCCTGACCTGAGGATTAGTAGAGTATCTATATTATGTTGAGTTCATCGTAGATATATAGATAAACATAACATAAGCTATTGGCATCTACAACACTAGAACACAAGGTTACACAGGAGGGGAGGGGGGGACGGACTGAGAAACGGTGGCTTACAAAAAGTCAAAACAGAAGAATCTTGATCGCGCCAGGAAGGGGTCGAACCTTCGACTTTCTGCTTAGGAAACAGACGCTCTATCCACTGACAGCCGCTTTACATTCGAAATTGGTGAAATTCTTTATAGATTAATTGGATACTTTGTATAATCATTCGACCAACAATGTTGGGCCTACTATGTTGTTCCAGTATTTGAACTAACTACAACATTATATGTAGGCTACAGTCATGAACAAGGCACCGAAATGAAGAGCAATGATACATACCCAAATTTTTGACATGTGTCAATATTTTTATTCTTAAAATTCATCTTGGATTCATTTTATTTACAAGTAAATATCTAATAACACAATGATAATTCATCATTCACGAACCTATTTTGGGAATCTAGCATTTTGTCTCAAAAAGATTAGAGGCGACTACTTACACGTAAAGAAATGAGGACTGCAAACTTACAGGGCCTGGTGGCACATATTAGTCGGATCTTATATCCTTGTCCGTTGAATTCACCAACATAGTGATCTGAGAGACTGATTGGTTAAAGTAATGCTGATTTTAGATAGATAGAAACCAAAGGGTTACTCTAGAATACAACTCATCCCTGTAAATTAGGGATCTGAATCAAATCAGTGGAATAATATCTGTACTTGGGGAGAAGTCTACAAGGAAATGGTGCATTTTGTGAGAAGTTTTTTGCATTACGGTGGGCTTCAGTCCTTGAGTTTAAACTGTACAGACCTTTTTCTCATGAAGCCCATTAGCCCATTTCTCACCAAAAAAGATCTAACAAGCCCAAAATATTAAGGCCCGTTAAACTGCTTCAACTCCAACTTTTCCATGTTTACTTGAGAAATCGTGGACTTTGTGATAACAATGGACTCACCATTGCACTATAACTGTTCACCTCAGAATGTTTTGGTCAAATTGACTCCTACTACTATAATTGGAATGAATCTCTGTTCGATAACCAGATGAAAATAAGCCAATCAAACACGTAATATTACTTGAATTTTTATTTCATTTTCATTCCTCCTTCACGTCGAATCCTATACACTCTATTCTCATTTTTAATTTTCATTTCTACATTGCATTAAAATGTTTTCTTCTTTCAAAAGTGTCTAAATATTCAATCTTAAAATGGCTTAAAAACTCTACTGTCTCTATTCGACATTTTTTCGTAGGAACTCTCTTTTTTATTTGAACCGACAATACTATATTACGAGAATTAGTAAAGCTCGAATTGTTTTTCATTAAAAAGAGTAAACATTTATACATAAATTCCTTTGTAATTAGTTACCAAAAAAATGAACAAAATAAGGTGAAACAAGCTCACAATTTCAATCCTACGTTCTTAAAAAATAACAGTTAATAAGAATCGTTTTATGTATCTCGTAACCCCTAACGGTGGGTAAAGATGGAGACATACTCCTTAAACAAATGTTTGCTTGCTATAGTCTAACGTCACCTTAAAAAGTTGAAGGGGGCTTTCATTGTTGACCTTGTTGTTCTAATTACGTAGCCTACTATAAACAAATTGAGTTTGTTTTTGATAACATCACCAAGCATCTTGCTATTTTCTAATCTTTCTTTCCTTGTTTTCTAAAAGCAATTACTTGTCTTCATGAACTTAATTAATGGGGGATACATTACTTCTGAAAGCTACATTTGAGTAATCATCAACATGTTTATATGATAATCCCAAATTAGGTAGAGGGATTTAGCACCCACCTTCCCAGCTTGCCCCATATTGGAGTTGCAAGCTTATAGTATATAGGTTTTTTATGACGTGCTTACGGGTAATATTAGAAAAATTATCAAAAATATTACTTTTTCTAAGTGTTTTTGTAATTTATGATCTTTTAAAAAAATGTAAAAATATAGTTTGCAACTAAAAGCAACCAAATATGCAACTAAATGAAAAAGTAGTAATTTTTTTTTGTTGCAAGATTTAATCGGGTTGAATTTGAATTTGTATCTAATTGTAGCGGGTTGCAAAACTATATTTTTGCAAAAAGATTATAAAATCTTATTTTTGCGAAATAAAATTAAAATGATTGTACTTTTGCAAAAAAATTTAAAAAAAGAGTGTTTTTAGAAAACCTCTAAATATTAAGCATTAATTTTTTTATAAATTTAGCTTATCTTGACTGGCCTATAATTCTTAATAATGATGGATGTTGTGTAATCACAAAATTTACATCAATTAAAATAAGTTAAAATTATAAATTTGAGTACATAATATGTCAGTGAAGAAAAATCCTTACTCTTGAACCAAAATTATTAAGCAAAGTTGTCTGAAGGTACTGGTAGTGTACATGATGGTAAAGGGGCATGTGTGTGAACCACAAACACACCTGTGCATATTACTATATAAAAAGCACACCGAAGATGAAGGAATCAAGGGAGCTATATAACACGGCTATCCTCCTCCAGGAGTCAGAAACGATGGCCTGCCGGCTGCCGTCTCGGATGTGTCATGATATATATTTACCCACAATTTCCGGATCTAATAAACTAGAGAACTACTTCAAGGTCACCCTTTATTCAGTGAGTAGCTTGTTTGGACTTCAAAATATATTTTCTAGAAAATTCTATTTTATGCGTTTATTTATCTTTTTGAAAAATATTTGTCACATTTTAATGAGTTTGTTTTGTGTTCAGAAAAATAAAATATTTTTCAAGACAGAAAACTTTTTAATATAAAGAAACTTTCAGGAAAATGATTTCTTTTTTTAGAACTGAAAAATATTTTTCAAAAAGATTTTTTTTATTGTTTTTCGTTATTTTTTTCACAGAAAATAACGAGATTTTGATCACGGTAATTACTTTTCACACAAAATATTTTTCCAGTAAAAAATTTTAAAATAATTTTTCACGGGAAATTTTTTTCCCGGTTTTTTCTACTCCGTATTATTACTGAAAATAAATAAACTTAGTTGGCCAGCATTCATTGTGGTCCACCAACAACTAAGTGTGCTTCAATGTAATTAGAAAATAGGATACCATGTGGATGCGACAAAAGTCACTTTTTTACTAAAGACATAATAATATTTTGATAAATATAAAATGATAGAGATATTTTTGAATTATAAATTACACAATATAAAACTCAGCATAAAATTACAAAGTTTCGGAAGAGAAGAGTTAATATGATCTTCTTAACAAGAACTAAGAAAAAGTACAATTACATACACTTTGAGAATGGTATGATCCCGGGTACTTCACTTTACATGAATTAACATTTACATGGTATAAAGTATATGGGAATTAATCAGGAGACAACGTGCGTTGGGGGACAGCCAGTCAACCCACAGCAATGAAACATTGCGGGAAGAAGCAATGTTTAAATGCGGGACTTGACCACCGCAATGAAACATTGCGGGATGTCGCCATACACAGGAAACACTCCGCAATGTTTCATTGTTGGGTAGGCTCCCAGTTTTTAATATCTCAACTACCCCTCTCTATAACTTATTCTAATATTTAACTTATTTATATAAGTATAAAAATAATATTAATGTTGAACAGTAATTAATTTTTTAAAATATGTTAACATTAAATATAAGTAGTAGTAATATTTTAAAATATTATCAATTTTAATAATAAATTTATCAATTTTATTTGTTCTATACTTTTTCTTTAAATTATCCTATGAATTATTTTAGTTTAAAAAATAATATTATTAATTTTATACTTTTTAGTAAATTGAGTTATTTTAGTTTAAAAAATTTATCAACAGTCAAACTTATTTTTTGTACAAAACTTATTTTATGTGTCAATATTAATAAGAATTGACTTATTTTATGTGCCAAAACACCGCAATGAAGCATTGCGGAGGGTCCTAACACCCGCATTGTTTCATTGCGGCAGAGTCAAAACTAATTTTTTGTGCAAAACTTATATTATGCGCCAATATTAATAAGAATTGACTAATTAACAGAGCAGAAGCTTGACCGACACACCGCAATGAAACAATGCGGCTGTTAGGACACCCCGCAATGCTTCATTGCGGCAATTTCAACAGTCAAATCAAATTTTTTCAGCAAAATTTTTTCTGTGCTAAATTTAATTTTTTGAATTTTAAAATTCAGATTTTCACCTATAAATAGTTCTGCCTCATCTCATTTTTTTTCAACATTCTCTTCTCTATTTTTCATTCTACATTTTTTCTTCAACATTATCTTCTCTATTCTCCGAAAAATGGTTTTCTACTATGATTTTGACAATAATAAGGTAATTATCGATGGTGTGGCTTACGACGGGCCCGAAGGAGAAGAAGACATGGCAATAGCTCTTCGCCGTATTCAAATGGCGCTTGAGCGCAAGAAAAAAAAGAAAATGAAGCTAAAGCGAAGGCGGAAAAGTCGAAGAAAAAGAAAGACGACGATAAGGGTGATAAAGGCGGTTCTTCCAACACCGTTAAAGTTTGATCATTCTCGTCGACATAAAATGTTATTATGTATTTTTTTTGAAAAAATATTTGAATGTACTCCATTTATATTTGAATGAAATAAATTATTTAATGTTTTATTTTTCTTGTACTTGTCCAATTTATTTTATCAATTTTAAATTTTAATAAACAAATATTATGCTAAAATTTGAAAATGTGAAAAACTAAAAAAATGAAAATTTATCGAATTTTCGTTATCTATAAAAAATATAAAATAACTCAGCCCCCAAAATGTTAAACATTTCTTGGTAACAAACTATATAAAAAATAACTCGGCCACCTGCCGCATTTTATTTAAGAAATAATTTTTCTTAATTATTATAATTATTATATTTTAACATCCATATAGTTGGATCGTCAAAATTTGTATTTTATAACTTACATGTCAAGAAATATCATTTGACATAACTATTATGCAAAATTTTCACAAAACTATGTAAAATAGTTGCATATTATAATTAAGTTACTCTTATAAACATTTATATTTTCAAAATTACATTTAACATATTAAATGAAATATAATAAGTCTAGAAACTATTTTTTATAATTTTTTTTGATTAATTTTCTAATTTTAAAGAAAATAACAAAAATAAACAACCCAACCGCAATGTTTCATTGCGGGGGACACTTCCACCCGCAATGAAACATTGCTGGGGTACGTTGTAAAGTTTTTTTTAAACTGCAAATATTTACAGTTGTTGGCTTGTGGGTTTGTATAGTGCCGCAATGTTTCATTGCAGCCGTCGCAATGAAACATTGCTGCCGTGCATTGAATGCACACACCTTCCTTAATTTGTCTGTATTTTTGATCTTATACAGTTGTTTTTACACATTCTGCTCAAATTTATTCTTCTGAAAAAAAATGTTAGTATTCAATATTCATGGCTTCTTATTTATTTGATTATTCAAGCTCATCTAGTGATCATAACGATTTTAATTATGTTACCCCCCACACAAAAAAGAGGGTTTATCGTAAAATATTAATGATGATGAAGTAATAGATGTTGATAGTATTGAAGATAAAGTTAATGATCCGGGGAAGCGAAAAATGCATAGTGATGATGATGTTGGTTTCGGTTGGAAGAATCACGATGTTCACGGTGATTCCGATGATAGTAATGATTCTTTTAATGGCGATGATGATGATAAAATTAATGATGAAAATTTTATTGGAAATAGGAATGATGTAGTTCCTTGTGTTGGTATGATATTTGATTCGTTGGATGAAGTGGAAAGTTTTTATCGAGGTTATGGTCGAAGTACAGGGTTCGAGATAATTAATCGAAGTAGTCATAAGCATTCAAGAAATGGTGGTATATCGTCACGTTTGTATATATGTCGAAAGGGTGGAAGATTGGGCCCAAAACCCTTGGAAGTTGAAGATAGGGCTAAAGGGAAACGACCTCGAGATGTTATTCCTCGAACTTGTTGTCGTGCTCGTATGTGTGTTGCTCACAAAGTAAGCTCAAACAAATGGGAAGTAACCAAGGTCAACCTAGAGCACAATCATGCTATGGTTACCTCGGATAAGGTAAATTTCATGCAAAGATCACGCAACATAGATCCGTTTACCCGATCTTTGATTGAGTTATTCAACAAATCGGGTATCGAGACGCCGAAAGTGATGAATTTACTTAGTGAGACGTGTGGTGGTATTGAAAAAATTGGTTTTTCCGCTCAAGACGTACGAAATGTAATATGTGACATTCGAAGACGGGTTTTGGATTCCGGTGATGCGGAGTGTGGATTGGTTTTATTACGAGACTTGCAAAAACAAAGTGATGGTAATTTTTTCTACCGAGTGGATGTGGATGAGGAGAATCGAGTTAGGGGTTTGGTGTGGGTTGATCCTCGTTCTCTTAACGCGTACAAGAATTTTGGAGATGTGGTAACTTTCGACTCGACATATCGGACTAATAGGTATGACATGCCTTTTATTCCAATTACGGGAGTGAATCACCACTACCAAAATATTTTGTTTGGATTTGCACTTATAAGGGACGAGAAAGAGACTACTTATAGATGGGTTTTGAAGACTTGGTTGGAAGTGGTCGATAACAAGCCACCTATTACCATTATTACGGATCAAGACATCGTTTTAAGTAATGCCATTTCCGAGGATATGCCTAACACCAACCATACATATTATACGTGGCATATTAGTAGCAAGTTTCCCGATAAACTATCTACTTTGTATACTCAATACTCGGAGTTCAAGACGGATTTTAATGCATGTATCTACAAGTCATTGTCACCAACAGAATTTGAAGGTAGGTGGGAGGACTTGAAAAAGAAATATGATCTTGAAAATCACAATTGGCTAAATGATATGTATGCAATTAGACGGCAATGGGTTTTTGCTTTCACGAAACAACATTTTGCCGTCGGTATGACTACCACCTCAAGGAGCGAGTCTATGAATTCATTTTTTAATGAGTATGTGAAAGGGTCGACCAGTTTGAAAGAATTCATTGAGAATTCACAAAAAACTTTGGAGTCACAATATTTACGGGAGGTTCAAGCCGATTTTGACACCGAGTACAAGGAAAGGAGACTAATCTCTAACTCGTCAATGGAGATACATGCCTCCAAGATATACACAAAAGAGATGTTTAAGCGATTTCAAAAAGAGCTTCAAAAAAGTTAATCTTTTGTTGTGAAAAGCATGAAAGGTTGTGGAGATTATCTTTCAAAGATGTATTTGGTAGAAAAGTCCACCTTGCCGGAGATTAATAGAAGGAATTTTTTCTTGAAGGTTTCCATCGACGGGAGTTATTCTTGTACATGTAAAAAATTTGAACATTTCGGGATGATTTGTAGACACATGATCCGTTACCTTAACAAGAAACAAAAGACGATGATACCGCCAGATCTTGTAACAATGAGGTGGACAATAAACGGAAACAAAGTTGCGGGACCTCTACCGTGTACCCCTCGGATGCTTGGTAATGTTGTAGAATCTCAAACGGCAAGATATAGTGGATTGTGTAAAGCTTTCCAAGGTTTGTTCGTTGTTGGTAGTTGCTCCGTTCCGCGATACAATTACTTGATGAGCGTGATCAAGAGAGAAAAGAAGTATGTGATTAAGTTTTTTCCGGGAGAAGAGAGAGAGAAAAAAATAAATGAGGACTATGAAACTGATGATGAAGAAGATGATCCGTTATTAGATCCCCCAAGGTCACAAACAAAAGGACGTCCAAAAGCGGGTAGATTCAAAAGTGGTATCGAGACGTCAAGTTCAAATAAACAATTTCGAAAGTGCAGTTTTTGTGGGGCGAGAGAAGAAGGCCATGATAGAAGAAATTGTCCCTCGAGATTATTAGGAAAAAAAGGAAAAAAATGATTGCAATTTCTTATCATGTACTTTGAAATATTAATGAATTTTAATTAAATATTTTCAATGTTGTTAATGTTAGTACTTGTTGTCATTATTAATAATCCCAAAAAAAGAAGTGACTCCAAAAAAAATTTTTGAAAAAAGTTACTTTTGAAGATTTTTTTTTTCAAAATTAGGCAGAAAGTTTTCTGTAAAACAGAAAAAGTATTATATAAAAAAAAATCATTTGCAAGTGCAATGACCAATCTGCAAAATTATGCAAAACCCAGTTTACCCCCGCAATGAAACATTGCGGCCCCCGCAATGAAACATTGCGGGCGTAAACTGGGTTTTGCATAATTTTGCAGATTGGTTACTGCACTTGCAAATGATTTATTTTTTATATAATACTTTTTCTGTTTTACAGAAAACTTTATGCCTAATTTTGAAAAAAAAATCTTCAAAAATAACTTTTTTTCAAATTTTTTTTTTGGTGTCACTTCTTTTTTTGGGATTATTAATAATGACAACAAGTACTAACATTAACAACATTGAAAATATTTAATTAAAATTCATTAATATTTCAAAGTACATAATAACAAATTCGGCATGACCTCTTTGTTTTTAAGTTAAACTTTACCTGTAAAATAAAAAAATCGGCATGACCTATTTATTTTTAAGTCAACCAAAAACCTGTAAAATTTCAAACCAAACCAAACTAAACTTAAAAATGAATGGCCTTGACATGCCAACTATAAACAAACCAAACCAAACTAAACTTAAAAAAAATGGCCTTGATATGCCAACTACAAACAAATCAACTAAAATAAATACATCTAACCAACCAAAATAAATACAACCAATCTAAATAAAATACAACCGAGCAAAATATGTACAACTAACTAAAGTAACTACAAGTCACTAATCAAATAACAAACTAGTGTCCCGCCTCTCTTTGTCGAATTCCCCACTCAGAAATGTGTCTAGCAACCCCTTTTGATAACTCGTGCGCCATCCGATAGCGAAAAGTCTGTACATCAACTTTAGGGTTCCACACAGCTGATGGCAAAGAGATCCCGTTGAGCATAGCGTCCATGTACTTGGAGACATATACACCACAATCATTGCCACCATCTTGCTTGGGTCGAGCATCAAGACCATGAACCCGGGTATATTTCAATGGAAATGGAGATGGATGCAAATAATTGAGCATATATGGGATCAACTTTTCCTGCAAATAACGGGAAATGAACCTAACAAGTCATTATTTCATATTAATCTATTTAAAACTACTGGTAGGGAATTAAAGAATGATATTTCACGGGAAATGAACCTAACAAGTCATTATTTCATATTAATCTATTTAAAACTACTGGTAGGGAATTAAAGAATGATATTCCACGGGAAATGAACCTAACAAGTCATTATTTCATTATTAATATATTTAAAACTACCGGTAGGGAATTAAAGAATGATATTTCACGGGAAATGAACCTAACAAGTCATTATTTCATTATTAATCTATTTAAAACTACTGGTAGGGAATTAAAGAATGATATTTCACGGGAAATGAACCTAACAAGTCATTATTTCATATTAATCTATTTAAAACTAGTGGTAGGGAATTAAAGAATGATATAGTTACCATAATGTAATACTGCCAGGGGTGAGCGATGTTCCCTGTTGTGTCTTTGTCGTCCCTAAGAGGATCAATGTTTAGCAATCTCATTTTGTTGAGATTAACAACAAACAAGAACCAATGAGAGCTATCACACGTGGGGAAAAATGCAAAGTCACAAAACTGAAGAGGCAAGCTACCCCCCTTGTTAGCATAATCTCTAAAGAACCTCTCCATTGACTTCTTGGCATCACCTTTTAGGGTACTCGGAGAAGCCTACAATTACAAGTCAAAAAATAGGTTAACATTTATACAGCATAATTGATATCCGTTTATAGAAAAGCAGGTTGGAGCATTGGTATTTATTTAATAGAGTACCTTCAAGTTAGGACAATGCTCAAGTGCCATCGCCATGAAAAAGCTAGGAGCAATGAAATACCGCCTGGGCTTGAAACTTTCAGTTCTGGGAATTTTTTCCCATTTTTCCCAGAGTTTATCCTCTCTAAGTCTCAAGAGCTCACCATAGGCATTGAGAACATCATCCTCCACCCAATACTCTAGTCGCAAAGTTGTTACTTGGCTATGTGTAAGAAGATAAGTAACGCCCCGCTCACTGTGATCACGCCAAATGTAATCAACCTCTAAACTCCAAAATGCCGATACAACCACCTCACTTTCCGATTTTTTAGTGGCCTTGTCATATCACCACGCCGCTCAGGACCACCTCGTTTCGCCACATCCTCCGCCAAATCTTCAATTGAGTCCATCTACAAAATAAACAAAAACATAATTAGTACATTTGGAACTAGTTAATCTAAGGCCATTTACTTTAAAAAAGAGTTAAGAGTTATTACATCAAACATGTCCCGTAGCTCACTAGGAACAGAAGACTCGCCCATGCCCAAATGTACATATGGAGTGACAAGGGAGGAAGAGGCCTCTAAAGATTCTGGAGTAATAGGCATCTGCAATCCATAAATTAAGTACACATTTAACACTTAGTTTAATCCATATATAACTAGTTGTAGGGAATTAATCCATTTTAATCCCATTTAGTTGACATAGTAGGGAACAAATAATACCTTTAGTGGAATAGGTTGAAATGTCATAGATCTGTGGAATGGTGTTGGAGTAGTATAATCAACCTGCAATTGGAAGCCGATACATAAACATATTCAACACACGAAGCTAAAATATTTTAGGAGCATAGAATGACAATATTTATTAAAGATTTGTACCTGAGGGGGAATGGATACAGCTGTGGGAGCAGGGGTGGCTGGAACATTAGCAGGACACTGAACCTCAACCTGCAATTAGAAGCCGATACATAAACATATTCAACACACGAAGCTAAAATATTTTAGGTGCATAGAATGACAATATTTGTTAAATATTTGTACCTGAGGGGGAATGGATACAGGTGTCGGAGCAGTGGTGGGTGGAACATCAGTAGGAGACTGAACCTCAACCTGCAATTAGAAGCCGATACATAAACATATTCAACACACGAAGCTAAAAATGTGTAAGTGCATAGGAGGACAATATTTGTCAAAGATTTGTACCTGAGAGGCAATGGATACAGGTGTAGGAGCAGTGGCGGGTGGAACATCACTAGTAGACTGAACCTCAACCTGCAATTACAAGCCAATACATAAACATTATTCAACACAGGAAGCTGTAAATATGTAAGTGCACAGGAGGACAATAATTATAAAATATTTGTACCTGAGGGGGAATAGATACATGTGTAGGAGCATGGGTGGATGGAACATCACCAGTAGACTAAACCTCCTGCAATTACAGCCGACACAGACATATTAATTGAAGTTCTACGATGCATGAAATGAAAGCTTTCGTTAGAAATTTATACCTCACGTGGACGTTTAGGGGGGACAAGTACTGCGGTATCCTCCTCAGGACCACCAGTCCCATCCTGCCATTAATGTAAATTAAAGACACACATGTCATTTACATATTCAATAGATGAAATAAAAAAGATCACAAGTTCGTGAATGATAGTTATTAGTACCTCACAAGGACGCTTCTGAGAGATAGGGGCGCTGTCTGTTGCGAGGTACTAGGAGCTGTATCATGAATGTCTACCTCACGTGCATCTCCAGCAGGAGGCTGACGCTCAATAAGATGCTGCTGAATATCTTTCGGTCTGATGAAAGTGGGCCTACTGTATCCAAGACCCTTCCACTCAGTCATTACCTGATCATAATGTGCGAGAAAATCGGGAATGACATCATAGAACCAGCTAGGAGGGCCGCGCATGTGGATCATGTATGTCATCTTCATAGCACTCTCTAACTACAAATAAATAAACAAGTAGTTGTAGGGAATTAATGATAATTCACGGGATATTAATTAACCTAAATAAGTCCTTATTTTAATTTTTAATCCATTTTACAAGTAGTTGTAGGGAATTAATGATAATTCACGGGAAATTAACCTAAATAAGTCCTTATTTTCATTTTTAATCCATTTTACAAGTAGTTGTAGGGAATTAAAGATAATTCACGGGAAATTAACCTAAATAAGTCCTTATTTTCATTAAAGGGAATTAACGATAATTCACGAGAAATTAACCTAAAAAAGTCCTTATTTTCATTAAAGGGAATTAACGATAATTCACGGTAAATTAACCTAAATAAGTCCTTATTTTCATTTTTAATCCATTTTACAAGTAGTTATAGGGAATTAACGATAATTCACGGGAAATTAACCTAAATAAGTCCTTATTTTCATTTTTAATCCATTTTACAAGTAGTTATAGGGAATTAATGATAATTAACGGGAAATTAACCTAAATAAGTCCTTATTTTCATTAAAGGGAATTAACGATAATTCACAGGAAATTAACCTAAATAAGTCCTTATTTTCATTTTTAATCCATTTTACAAGTAGTTATAGGGAATTAGCGATAATTCACAGGAAATTAACCTAAATAAGTCCTTATTTTCATTTTTAATCCATTTTACAAGTAGTTATAGGGAATTAATGATAATTCACGGGAAATTAACCTAAATAAGTCCTTATTTTCATTTTTAATCCATTTTACAAGTAGTTGTAGGGAATTAACGATAATTCACGGGAAAATAACCTAAATAGTTGTAGGAAAACAGGTAAAGACTGTAATTGGAAACAAGTAAAGAATACCATACCGCATCACCCATCATCTGCTGAGGGTACCAGTCATGGGGCTGTATGATATCGCCCTCAGGGGGTACACAACGAGCGATCCTCATCTTACTTACCCGTCTATACCAATGCATATACTCGGCGAGAGATACAAACCCGCCCTCAACAATCTCCAGCCCGCCCGTAGCCACATAACTCTCCCACTCGGCAACATACTGCTGATGCATAGCAAGACGGTGAGGCCGCTGAAAAGAAGACTGTCTCTCCAACCTCAGAACAGCGTGGTAAAACGGATCATCCAGTATATGCTGGCACATCCCAAACTGTCTCGGTACCCTATCAGAATACTGGTACTCAATGATCTCAAATGCCACCAGCGGGATACGACCAAGAGCCATATGACGGCACACCGGGAAATGAGCAGCATCAACATCATCAGGATCAGCCTCTCTCTCATAAAGTCTGGCATACGGCTGCCATGTCACCCAGTGTAGCTGTAAACTGTCCAAATCACCCCGGTAGTTACGTGCATGGTGGTGGGGGTTTACTCTACTAACCTTCACTGGCTCGGCCCGCGCGCACCCCCTCGGCCACCGAATCTCCTGCTGAGGCGCAATCTCCGGCCTCCCGGGTGCCAATCTCTCGTAAGCCCACAACATCAATAGCAGACTACACCCGTTAAAGGTGCGAACAGACCTATCAGCCGACAAAGTCAGTGATCTGTACAAGTGTGCCAAAATAGCTGCACCCCATGCATAATCACGAATCTCCGACTCCTCCATCAGCAGCTGAATATACCGGGGATGCACCACGTCCCGCGAAGATGTAGGGAAAAGCACGCCTCCAATAATAAATAACATATAGGCCCGTGTATGCACTCTGCACTGCACCTCAATCTGAGCAGTATCCATATCTCTAGTATCAGCTCTCGCCCCGTACCGGTTCCTCAACTGGTTAAAATGCAGCCCATCCTTATAGAACTCCATGTGCTCCTGCTCTGACATAGACGGATCCTCCCAGTTCTTCATGAACCACGCCTTCGGGTGCTCAAGCTCGCCCTGGGTGAGAGGACGGCCAGTAACCGGTAATCCCAGAATCATATAAACATCCTCCAAAGTAATAGTCATCTCCCCACACGGCAGATGGAATGTGATAGTCTCTGGCCTCCACCTCTCAATCAAGGCCGTAATGAGTCTGATGTCCGAACCACCCGGGGGTTGCCAAACGCCCCAAAACCATATGCATCCAACAGAGCCTGTTGATCTGGAAGTATATGCCACTCACCCATCCTCGCTGTCAGCTGTCTAACATCTACGGTATTCCTGTCCCCGCCCTCCCAGATCAGACTGCTAATATGGCGGTCCTGCATAGTCAGCAAGGATCGATCAAGAGGTCCACACTCCATGTCCATAGTATCTACAATATTTTAAACCAAAAAGCACATCAGTACAACTCCAAACAAACAGTAATTAAGAAAAAGAAAACAAATTATTGAGAGTTGCACAAATCTGTAAAAGATTAAAATAATAAAACTCCTCCTGCACCACATTATTTGCACTAATGAAAATAAACATCATTGATCATACATAATGAAGTGAGCAGGGTACAAAAATTTAAGCCATCGGTTACTTTAAATATAGAATCACTATTCACTAGTATTCATGAAAAGTTGGCATAAGTACGATAAAAAATTTATAAGTTTTTATTTCCATATGCAGCATAAAAGTTTAGACTACAACCCGAAAAGAATATATAATACATCTAGTATGAAACGGGAGCACATATTTGTGTTTTTGCAGCAATTTCCAAATATGAAGATTGAAACTACACAGCTGAAGAAGCCTGACACATAGATATAAATTTTGCAATGGAAGTTCCCCAATAATATAAATAAGTATGTGGTTTTATGCAAAAGTTGTTTGTGGAATTTTATCGAACAGTTGGCAGGTATTCAACACATCTAAGAACAAGCAAGCATACATACAAATTATGAAACCTGAAATCAGAATACAAGCACACTTCCTACAACTCTAGCGGGATTTTAAGGAAAAAAAACTCTAGCGGACTATAAAAGAGGGGTTTTTACACAATATTTTTTACATTTTTTCGAAACTAAAAATAAAATAATTTTATTAACACTGCAATTTTATTATTTCACATTCATGATATCTGATTCATGATATGTTTGTATATATAAAGACATCAATTCTGATTCACAAACCTGTGATGCTGCTTCAAAGGGCCAAGAATAGAGAGAATCGCCAAGAATAGAGAGAATCGCCAAGAATCGCCTCAGAAACACCAAGAATCGCCTCAGAATTGCCAATAATCGCCTCAGTAGTGGTGTGTTTTTTAATTTAAGGTTAGTTTCTGTGTGTATCTATGTGTAAAGAAAAACGACTGCGGCAATGCTTCATTGCGGGGCGCAATGAAACATTGCGGTCCTAAATTTATTTTTATTTAATATTCGATATTAATATTTAACATTATTAATATTTTCAAATATTCAAATATTTTCATTTATTATTAAAAATATTGAATAATTAAAATATTTAAATATCAAAATATTTTTATTTATTATTTTAATATTTATTATTAAATATTTAAATATATTAATTCATTTTAATGTTTCAATACTTTTAAAATATTGAATATTAAATATAATATTTAATTTATTATAAAAATATTTTATAGTATTTTTTAATATACAATATTTAATCAGAAATATTAAGAATAATATTTTATTAAATTAATATTTATGTAGATAAAAAAGTATTAATAAATGAATTAATATAGATAAAGGGCAAAAAGGGAAATGGAGTCTGTGGATAATGCCGCAATGAAACATTGCGGAAGCCGCAATGAAACATAGCGGCAATAGCGGATCCCAGCCATTCGTTTTTTCTTTAACGGTCCTGATTTGTTGGCTGTAAGTGGTCCCTATCCAACTATGGCTGTGGATAGGGACCCAAAGTATATATATTGAGAATTTAATTAGTTAAATTTAGAGAGCTTTAAAATTTGATATTGTCAGTCAGATGAGTTCTCATGTGGTGGTGAACTTGCTTTGTACTATACAAAGAGTTCAATTCCCCTCAACACTTGCACTATTACGAGAAGGGCTTTCATGGCGCATCGTATTGCTCCTATTTATTTAAAACTTGGTTCGTCACACTTATACATACAGTGATACCTGAAATATACATGGTTCTAAAAATCGGCGATTTACCCGATAAATCGGCCGAAAAATTGCTAATCGGACAGTTGCCGATCTGGTAACCGAAAGTCGCCGGAAAAAACGTTTTCCGGTAAATTGGTCAAAATCGTTGAAAATCAGGTCAACTTTCGATGAAATCGGAGAAGATTATGAAGTGATTGAATGAGATTCTTGGTGAGTTGGATGAAAAGAAGAAAAAAATTGAGAAGAAGTTAATGTTTGTCAAGAAAAAAGAAGAAGAAGAAGTTCAGTAATGGAGGAGGAAGAAGGAAGAAGATGCTTGAATGAACTCATACTATTGTTTAATAAAAAAGGCATGTATATCAATGAAGTGTACACCTTGTGAGTTATGTGAAAAGGAGTACAACTAGTTTACTTTTGAGTAGTATAGTACATCATGTATTGTCCAACCGTACATGTAGCATTTTAAGGCTCAATTATACTTATTAATTTTATACCATCTAACCCTGTAATATATTTAACCTATATATAATTTTAAAAAATATTAAAATACATCCGATTTTATTCCGATTTATTATTCCGATAGATCTCCGATTTCCGCTAAATCGTAAATCGGTAGCTCCACCGATTTAGTCCGATTTCCGATTTTCATAACACTGGAAATATATCGTATAGGTTTATCTTTATAAAGTCGATGTGACATGATAGGTAGTGAAAAAATAATTAAGAATATTTGTATATGATTTTCATCAGTTGTTTGTCAACAGAATTTTATGACTTAATTTTACCTGAGATAGATCCTATTAACTATCGAACACCTAAAAAAACATGCAACCCTTTTTTCTCGTTCAGGTAATGGGGTTTAATAATGTACCGTATTTTGGTGATTAGCTCTTAAGCTGTTTAATGACAAGTTTTTGATGGAAATAAACTAAACTTACAAGTTTTCACCATCAACGTGTCGCTGTAAATGATGCCGAATTCATATTTACTTCCTCCGTCCTTCCCAATTGTTATCGTTTCTGGAAGAGTGTCCGGCACGCATTTTAAGATTAATAAAAAAAATATAGTTCTATAATTTTTTTTAAAAATTTTATTTTTTTGAATAAAAGTTTAAACATTCTATTTATATTCAGAAAAAGAAATTTTTTAAAAAAAGTTATAGAATTATATTTTTTATTTATCTTAAAATGCGTGTCGGACAATCCCCCAGAAACAATAACAATTGGGAGGGAGTGAGGGAGTATAGTATTGTACACTTCTAAAGCCTATTTATAGGTAGATAAAGATCAATTTAACGGCCTAAATATATATATATATGTACATAGTTTCTGAATCAACTGGAAAGGATTGTGGCTTACAAAATCAATCCAAACATCTAGCTTTACCACAACTCAAACAAACTACTAAAAGACTGAGCAAACTGGGACTAACACTATACTAATTAAGCAAATTATGTAAATACATAATTATTAAAATATATTTATGAATCCAGTTCAGGGGATGTCCAAATGGATGCTGAGAGAAGTCGTCGAGATTTCCACCCTAAAACAAGCTTGTTGCTTGCCAATTCCTCAACTCTATAGCCATCATTGAAGAGTCCTAACAATAACTTTGCTTGACAGTGATTTGCGAAGCTTATGTTAGCTCTTTGGAATCCCATTGAACACAAATAATTAACCAATGAACATCTTTCCGTTTCTCGATATATCCGATTTAATGATCCTGCTATACGGGGGCCTAAAAAGACCTTTTCAACCAATGCTCGAGCACGTCCTTGCATTGGGAATCCGGCCTCAAGTGAGTCGTACAAGGCCGAATAACGGTGTAATGATTCCATGAATCGACCTACGAATCCTCCTTCGTCCGCAGTAGGCCCGACTTCCTCCTCTTCCTCCACCAATGTTACCAATCTCGGGTTTAGTGTCTTGGCCCCGGATAAAAATGAAACGACAGAGTCGGGTGATCGATAACTAAAATGAGGCAAATGTAGCATACAATTGATTATAAGCGCCTCCCCTCTTACCAATTTTAAAGAAGACGGTTTAAAACTTTCGTCAGCATCCAATTTAGATTGATGAAACGAGAAAGGCTGTCCGATCGAAGCAGCAAAAGCAGCTAACCGTCTTCCAGTCTCTTGAACACTAGTAATAGACCGCTTGCCGCTACCACCTCTCGACAAGGCTGTGATTCGGAGGTGAGGGCTCGGGGGACCATCTTTCCTCGAAACCAAGGACTGCATGAACGAGGCCCATTGAATTCCTTCCATAATATCATAGTCCACTATATGAACTCTTTTATCATTGGACACGGCTTCTAAAATAGCTTGATTAGCTGTGAAGTGACCAAACTTCACATAAGGCGACATATCTTGTAACAGCTGAAATGCTGCTAATGTGTCTGTCGCCTGATGTTCATCTCGATTATGATAGGGTCCGTTTAATAAGACACTGTTATTCTTATTCCCGGCTCCTTCTAGCAAGCCCTGCAGGGCCTGGGTAAAATAAGCCGCCAGTCTTTCCATATTAGTCCCTTGTGTAGGAGAGACTAATTCCTTGAGCCGAATCAATATCACCCGAGCCAAGTCACGGCTCTTGTTCACTCCTGTCATCGCCTCTGCAGCTGCCATCAAAAGGTGGACTAGCCTTAACCCTTTAGTATCCTCGGAGTTGTTTAGAAGTTGTTCATGATCATGGTTGATCATCACTAGTTCTGGTGAAGAATTTTCTTCAAGTTGAGGTGAGGGGTACTGGTGGAGCTCTGGTGATGAGTGGAGATGGCTTAAGGAGGCACTATCATCATCCATGATGGACTCGAAGAGCCCATGGAGGTCCTGGTCATGACCATTTGAAAGTGCCTCCCATTCCATCAAAGGCGACCAATCATTCCAATTGCATAATTCGTCTTCACTAGCGCTCGTCGTGGTGGCGGTGGTAGTCGTCGTGGTGTTGCTGTAGTCGGGAAAGTAAAACTCTAAATCGTCTTCTATAAGCATTGCCATGGAGGTAGATTATTTAGCGACGATATAATAATAATAATTATTATTATTATTACTTAGCAAATACTAATAATTTTGATATCAATGAACAACAAAAGAAACAGCTGAAAGAAGAGACAATATTGAAGGTAGATTGTAGTTAAGTTCAAGGCAACAAATATAGACTAAGCATATCAAGTTGTAAATCCTGAAGTCTAGCTAATTTGATGTGTTGTATATATAGACGATGCTACTTGTACCAATCAAGGTTTTGAAGCTTAAGAGAGTGACATGATGTCCTAAGCTCGCCATTTGACCAAATTGCCCCTGACATTGAATATTGTTAATTACATATATTTTAATAACTATGTTAATTAACTTGTTTAATGAACATTGAACCACCTTAACAACCACTAGTGGTATTAGATTTTGAGAAAAAATAATAGTCAATTATATTGGCAAATAATGTAATGCATCCAATTATGTGACAACAGTTTACATAAGCTACAGGGAGGTTGAGGGGTCTGATGTAGCAACAGCCAAGCTTCTTTTTTGGATTTTGCTACCTGGAAAATAATTATAGAGTGATTAAATATAGTTTTTTAGTAAATTACTTTGATTAAGTGGCTTAATTATTATTCGATAAGATACTTAGTTGCTTGACACGAGTTCATCTGGTCTTAGCTAGGTCTTGACATTAAAAGACAATTATTTACTAATACAGTTGGTGTGCCTAATTCTTGGGGTTGCCTAATGTTTAGGAATGTGCTGTTTCTCCTGACTTGTGCTCGTAGATTCAAGTTTCGGAGAATAATAGTACAAGATGTGCTAAATTTGGTGACTAAAAAAGGTTTAGAATGATAAGTTTTAATTGATTTATTTGATGTAAATGTAGAGTCCTTTTATGTTTTTATCCCGGTATACCAAAAATATTACTCAAACTTTAATCAAACAATAATAATATAGCACATGATGAATTTGATTTGACGTCCATACACATCATATTATGGTTAAAAAAGTTACGAGGCACGCATTTAAAAAAAATAGGGTTTCTCACTTATTATTGCCACTCAATTACAATGGGACACATAGAACTTTGAAAATCTTTCGGAAACAATTTGGACCCCTAACATCTTTCAGTGAAAAAGCAGCACATTCAATTGTGCATATAGGTTAGGCTAATGAAATGAGAGTTGTATATTTCATGCAACTAAGTTGGAGGAGTAAGTAGGAAACTAGAAATAAGTAGACAGCAGTGATCTATAATTGCCAGTAATCTAAACTTGTTTAGCTATTTGTTCGTATAGCACCTGATATTAACTCAGTGGACAAACACAAAAAGACATAAATTTCACGATTTGGAGAATTTGTCAGGGCGAGACTTGTTGTTCAGTTATTTTTAACTGAAATTACTGCAGAAACGGCAGATTTTATATGGTATATACATGTGTGTGTAAATGGAAGGGGGAGTTGAGATTTGATTCTGTAAATGACACAAGCATCGAAAACATCAAAGTGAAAGGTCAGTGGTGAAAAGGGCAGTTTTAGTATCAAAAGGGAATGACAACATATATATACACAAACACTCCATGTAAATTTTGACTGGTCCTTCTAACACAGTCAGTTGCGAAATATAAGTGCAAGCCGGCCGGACGGATTATTTGGCAATACTAATTTATTTTTACTCGAGTCCTTTTAACGATTACAACATGAATCAAGGGTATTAGTTGTTTGAGACCTATTAGTTTTGTTGAGACATCAGGATACTTCAAAGGCCTTCAATATCTGCGATAAAACTTAACTTACCCTCTGGATTATCTATTTGATTTGCGCTAACAATCATCCCAACTAAATAATTAATTATTTAAACTAAATCCCTGTGAGGGTTTTCTACCACAATCACCCATACAAAGATTCAACTGCATATGATGTTGAAAGGATATAGTTAGTAACTAGTACTCTGGCGTATCATTTCAGTTTGATCTCTAATACCCAAATCTTCCTCCACCACCTGGTTTACACAATTATATCTTCAGTTACGAAAACGAAAAGAAAGCAGAGGAGAAAAGCAAAACAAATAATGTAACCCTTTGTTTTATTGCCCTCGACTTTATAGTTTATTTAGAGCAACTCCGACGTCTCTCTTACCTATAATGTGTATATGTGGACAATTTTAGGGGTTTTATTCCAAAATTTCATCTCTAACCATTATCCCTTTAGAACATCTCTACCGGTAAAAATTGAAATGATTAGTTATATTGGTTGACTATCATTATTTTTAAAAATTTTAGCTAAGAGTCTTGATAGGTAGTCCAATGATATTATCTACAATTTTGATTATGTAAAATATACCCAGGGGATTTTTGGTTGACCAAATATAGCGAGCAAAAAATGGTTATCTATATTTTTTGTTAAGAGCATAGAAGGTAGGAGTATTAAATTTTTTACATATTTTCTAAAAGTGTCACATACACGATGCCAACTAGATTATTTAGTTAAAGGTTTGCTTCTATTGGAGATGCTCTTAGAGCATCTTTAATAGTTGGCAACCCTTTGCCACGTGATAAAAATATTATTTTTAATGTTCTCTCTCACACATCAAATTTGGCACTCTTTTTTCACAAAACACTCCAATAATTGGCACCCGTAAATGTCAACTTCACAAACTTAACAAAATAAATGTAAAATATAAATACATTATAGATATAATTATTGAGTCTTTATTAGGATAACAAAGGGGATCATAATGGAAGTTGTTGTGACGATCCAAACCTGGGGTTAGAGTTTGGTGTCACTAAATAGAATACAAAACTTAAATCAAAGGAGTATCATACTGATAATGCCAAAAGTCAAGTAACAAATCCCAACACTAAAATCTATGCATGTTCAAGTATGAAATACGTTACACCATTTAATACAATTCAACACAAGTTATGGGATCATCTCTACTTTGAGACTACGTCATCACTTGGAAAGTTTAACTTAAAGTACAACATCCTGAGGCTACCTAAAAGCTACCAAGTCTGGACATGGAATCTGAAATGGATCATGATGTACTCTTGTTAGAAAATGGAGAGTTTGAGGCATATTTTATATATGTTCTTAATATGATTTCCGAAAGCTAACACTTGGAGGTTGTTCCTTGACATGAACACTTAAACTTTCATATTTGGATCTAAGACATTTTCTTAGTGGAATCCATGAATATATTGAGACAAAATTGCTTGTTTAAAATGGGTTATGGGGATTTTGTCCCACAATGATATTGTAAAAGAAAGATATTGAGTTTATATAGTATCTTGTGTTAATAATGTTGTTTCAACTACTAGCATAAGTGGAATGATTGTGTGGACTAGTGCTAGTGGGAACTCTTATATTTTTTCTTTTCTATTATAAGTTTAATTATTTATATTGATTATTTAATTATTAATATTAAATATATTGAGTATGGATTATTTTAATCATACTCTGAATATATTTTGTAATATTAATATTAACTAATCAGGATATAATATAAATAATAAGGAAAACCCATTTTGTTCACTTTTTCTGTTTTGTTACTTGAGATACCATATCGAGTAAAATAGAAGAAGAGTAACTTGAGATGCCTATATATTGCAAGGTATACTTGAGATAAATAACACAAGTCTCGATAGATGCCTACCTCGCAAACATATATGAGTTGCATAGGTTTTTATAGGAAAACTGAGGTGCGAGTCGTCGTTGATCATTGCTGGTTCTGTGGCCAGATTGATCTGTTGTTATTTTATCCTGAAAGCGATATTGCTGCATTCCATCACAGCTTAAGTGGGGGCAATAATCTCTTCAAGAATAGTCAAGTCCTTTTGAAGAATTTGGCGACTCAGATGTTGTGTTCTTCTTCTTATCAGAATTTGAAAAGTGATAAATGATAAGTTTTCTTTACTTACTTTGTCAATTACAGTCTTTATAATTTGTTATTGCCTTCGTGTTTTATTTTCATTAGTTGGTTATTTGGTTATTTGCCTTGTTCTTGTTATTATATATATAACTGCGCATTGTTGCTGTGTAGTTAGAGTTATACCCAACAATCTTGAAGAGATTATTGTTATATTGTATTATTAGCAAGATGGTTAACGAAACTGAAGTTCCTAAAACTGTTGGAACTAGTTCTGGTTCTGGTGGTACTGTTTCCATTGATTGGACTACGTACTGTTTTCCCCAGCCAATTGATTTATCGGGTATGCCTGATAAATTTGGTGGTGGAGTTTCTTTTTCTCGTTGGCAGAAAAAGATGAAGATCAGGTTAACGGTTAGGGGTTTATGGCCAATGGTATAGTATGATCCTCATGTGTTGGATCAGGAAAAGGCTGAATCTGTTAAGGCTTATGCTTTATGGGCTGAGAAGGATGGGGTGGCTAGAGAAGCCATTTTGGCAGCCTGGGAGAACACCTTGTTCGATGTTTATTCATCAGATGTCTATACTGCTAAAGTCTTATGAGATAAGTTGGACCAAACCCATAATACTGATTCTCAAGGTCTTGAGAAGTATTATGTGGTTAGGTTTCTTGATTTCATGTTGGTGGATGGGAAATCCATGACTAAACAGGTTCATGAGTTTGAGATGTTGGTTCATGCTTTGGGTGAGTCCGATATGGTCTTGCCTGAGAAGTTTCGCGTGATGTCAGTGATTGAAAAGCTCCCTAAGACTTGGGAAGAGTTTGCTCTCTCCCTGAAAAGACAGAAAGGAGAGATCACATGGACTAACTTGATGTTGGACATCTCTGTGCAGGAGCAACACAAGTCCAAACAGAGACATGTGTTTCCTTTGGAACATGGAAGCTTAAAGCTGAATGTAGTGACTGTAGGATAGAAAATAAAGGTAGTCACTAAGAAGGCTAACACTAAACCTAACAAGAACAAGGCTAAGAAACCAAAGGCGAACAAACCATGTTGGTCTTGTGGACAGGTTGGTCATTGGAGCAAGGACTGTCCAAGTAAGAAAGCTGGAGTGGTAGCTCAAGCAAATATTGTGCTTGGACTTGGAACCACAAGTAGGCCAGTAGCTAACATGGTCATTGGTGAGGTTGTTGCCTCTGGAACCGATGACGGGTATGTTACTTACAACCCTATACTACTTTCCACTTATATGTCACATGAGTGGTTGATTGATACTGGAGCTAATGTACATTTTTATATTGATATTAGCTTATTTGTATCTTATCAACAGAATCATGGCGTGACAATGATGATGGAGAATGCTAGTGTTGCACAAGTGCTTGGAATAGGAAACGTGGACCTGAAGTTTGCTTCTGAGCGGATTCTATCTCTCACTAGAGTGCATCATGTTCCCTCTATTCGAAGAAATATTATAAGTGGAAGTTGTTTAGTTAAGAATGGCTTTGAACTTTCTTTGAGATATAATAAAGTAGTTATTATTCATACTGGAATAATCTTTGGCAAGGGTTATTTGTTTGATGGTTTATTTTTAATAAATGGTGAACCCGTTTTGGGTGGTTTTATTAATGATAGTGTTGCATCTTCTGTTAATTGTATAGAATCATCTGATTTGTGGCACTCACGACTTGGTCATTTAAATTTTGGTGCTTTCAAGAATATGATGAATTTATAGTTGATTCCAAAGTACGTCACTGATAAGAAATCTTAGTGTCAAGTGTGTGTAACTGCTAAACAAACAAGGAAACCTTTTCATAATATTGTTAGGGATTCAGACTTGTTAGATTTAGTGCACTCGGATATATGTGAATTTGGTGGTGTGTTGATTAAGGATCACTGTAGATATTTCATTACCTTTATAGATGATTGTAGTAGATATTGTTATGTTTATTTGCTTAAACATAAGTATGAAGCACTAGATAAATTCATTATGTATAAAAATGAAGCTGAATCACAAACTGGCAAAGTACTTAAACGTTTGAGATCTGATAGAGGTGGTGAGTATATGAGTACCTTGTTTAATGAATTTTGCACAAGTAATGGAATAGTTCATGAGGTTACTCTACCATACACACTTGAGTCTAATGGAGTGGCAGAGCGAAAGAACAAAACTTTTAAAGACATGCTTAATATTATGCTAATTAATTCTGGGTTGCCTAAGTACATGTGGGGAGAGGCTCTGAATACGGCTTGCCATATTCTGAATAGAGTCCCTCTGAAACATATGGATAAGACACCATATGAATTATGGAAAAAGCGTAGGACAAGTTTGAGTTATCTTCGTGTGTGGGGGTGCCTTGCTAAGGTGCATGTCCTTGAACACAAGAGAAAGAAACTAGGTCCGAAAACTGTTGATTGTATCTTTCTGGGCTATCTTGAAACCACAACTGCTATGAGATTTTTAGTATTAAAATATGACATAGATGGTATTGTTGCGAATACGATAGTTGAGTTTCGTGATGCAACTTTCTTTGAGGAAGTATTCCCTATAAAGACTGGTATACCTTTGGGTAGTTCTGAGGATAATCTCACTCACACATCGAGTTATATTCCTGATCATGTGGAAAAGATGACAAATGTGGGGGTGGATCCTGGTAGTAGCTCTACTCCTAACGAATTAGAGGAACCTAGAAGGAGTAATTGTGCAAAGGTAGTCAAGGACTTTGGAAGTGACTTTATCACTTACAATGTCGAGGATGAGCCTTTAACTTTCCATCAAGCCATAGATTCTTCGCAGTCAAGGCATTAGAAAGGTGATGTAAAGAGTGAAATTGACTCAATTGTTGCAAATGGAATATGGGAGTTAGTTGATCTCCCTCCTGGGTGTTCTACTATTGGATGTAAATGGATCTTTAAGAGGAAGCTAAACCCTGATGGCTCAATAGATAAGTACAAGGCTAGGCTAGTTACTAAGAGCTTTAGGCAAAGGGAAGGCATGGATTATTTTGATACATATTCTCCAGTTGCCTGAATGACAACAATCAGAATGTTTATTGCATTGGCTTCTGTACATAGTCTTATCATCCATCAAATGGATGTAAAGACAGCTTTTCTTCATGGTGACCTAGAAGAAGAGATTTATATGGATCATCCTGAGGGATTTGTTGCTTCTGGTAATAAGAGGAAAGTATGTAGACTAGTCAAGTCCATTTATGGCCTTAAACAAGCACCTATAGACTGGCATAAAAAGTTTGATGAAACTATTTTAGACTTCGAGTTTTTAGTTAATGAAAGTGACAAGTGTGTCTACTATAAGATTAGAGGTAATGATTGTGTGATCGTGTGCTTGTATGTAGATGATATCTTGTTGTTTGGAACCAATTTTGAGATTATTAACGAGACAAAGAGTTTCTTGAAGAGGGACTTTGATATGGAGGATATGGGTGAGGGTAGTGTGATTCTTGGGATCAAGTTGACTCGGTCAACTGATGGAATAACTTTGTCACGGTCTCATTATATAGACAAATCTATACTTGAGAAGTACGGTTATTTAAATTATAGAATCGCTGGTACATTATATGATTCAAAATTTGCCTTAGTCAAGAATAATTCAGGAGTTCCTGTGTCTCAGTTAAGGTATTCTCAGATTATTTGGAGTTTGCAGTATCTTGCTAATGTGACTAGGCCATATATTTCTTATTATGTGTCTAAGTTAGCTAGATATACAAGTTGTCCAAACAAGACTCATTGGGAGGCACTGGATAGAGCTCTTAGATATCTGAAGGGAACTATTTCCCTTGGTTTGCATTACCAGAGATTTTCGGGGGTACTCGAGGGGTACAGTGATGCAAGTTGGATAGCTAAGAAATTTGGTTCCAATGGAGTGACTGGATATGTGTTACCCTTGCGGTTGGAGCAGTGTCTTGTAAGTCTTCTAGACAGACTTTGATTACTCGGTCTATAGTTGAGGCTTAGTTATTTGCACTTGATGCCACGGGGACGGAGGTTGAATGGTTACATGGACTCATGTCAATGTTACATGTAGTAAGCAAGCCGCTTCCTGCCATTTATGTTCATTGTGATAGTCATACAACTATCGACAAGATCAGAAGTGTAAATTATAATGCTAAAACAAAGAGACACATCCAAGTTAGACTGAAGTCCATAAGGGGTTTTGTGTCTGATAAGACTATTGCTATAAAGTTCATAGGAACTCAGGATAATGTAGCTAATTTGCTGACTAAGGGGCTTGAGCATGCTGTAGTCCTTAAGTCGAGGTTGGGGATGGGACTAATAACCCATCATAATTCATCAACAACGGAACCCAATACACCTGAGAGGAGATCCCTTGAAGTGTATTCAATGTGGTAATAACAAGTTGTAAGGATGAATTGGTAGTACTTCTACTATATACATTTACATACTTATATATATGAGTCTATCCCCTGTAAACCTTAAGAGGTAGTTGAACTGCTAGTTAGCAAGAGTTATTTGAACTCTGAATAGGGTCAAGTCGTTTGACGAGATGATAACAGTACATATCTGGAGATGCCCAGCTAAGCGAATATAATTGTGTGGTCGTAATTAGAGGAAAGGGTTATTCCTTGAAACATTCGACGAACAGGATTGAGGCATGACCATTAACGTCTCAAAACCGTAGATTGGCACCATAGCTTTTGACTTGTCATCGTCTATGGAGTGTGGATACACCCAACATATAAAGATTAAAGGTGAAATATTCCATCTGTATCTGGTAGCCATCGAAGTAGAGGACTTAGGAGGATTCAAATCCAGAAGGGTACCGACTCTGAACAACATATCATGAATAAAATCTGGCATGCAATTTAATTATGGATTTGTAGGGGATTGTTTGAAAATGGAAAGTTTTAGGCATATTTTATATATGTTCTTGATATGATTTCCGAAAGCTAACACTTGGAGGTTGTTCCTTGACATAAGGACTTAAACTTTCATATTTGGATCTAAGGCATTTTCTTAGTGAAATATATGAATATATTGAGACAAAGTTGCTTGTTTGAAATGGGCAATGGGGATTTTATCCCACAATAATATTGTAAAAGAAAGATATTGAGTTTATATAGCATCTTGTGTCAGTGTTGTTTACAACTACTAGCATACGTGGAATGCTTGTGTTGTCTAGTGCTAGTGGGAACTCTTATATTTTTTCTTTTCTATTATAAGTTTCTTTACTTTCTTTGTTAATTACAGTCTTTATAGTTTGTTATTGCCTTCGTGTTTTGTTTCGTTAGTTGGTTATTTGGTTATTTGTCTTGTTCTTGTTATTATATATAACTGCCCATTATTGCTGTGTAGTTAGAATTATACCCAACAACTCTTACAGCAGGTTTGACCAACACGGGCCATCTGAAAAGGTTAGTGGCGAAACAAAATAAAGACGAGTCAAAGATAAACTCAACAAGTGCAATATAAATTTGTAAAAACAGGTGAATCAAAGTATAATGCATTTTCAAAACTTTTAAAGCAAGTAAAGTTGATACCTTAAAGTTGATTTAAAAGCAGCATAGCAAGAGTCTATCAAAAACATCAAAACTCATTCTGAAAATAAGTATAACAAACGATATCTTCATTTTTAAACAAAATGTAGTTTTATAACTTTAAATAAATTGCTTGAATCTTTTCACTCATTGGATTTATGACGCATGTATGCATAAGATGACCAGTCTTTCACAACCCATGACAATACCTAACCACTGCCCCTTCGGACATTATCCTAAATATCATCCAAACTATGTGGACCCACTACTCAATTCTGGATATACAACCAGACTTGTTTACACCTGGAACTGGCGTCTACAGCTCTCTTACGGACTTCCATTTTTACCAATAAGATATTCAAGTATGCAAAGTCAATTTAATCCATCAGAAGCATACTTATAACAAATAAGCCTTATATTCAGAGGAGCTAAACTAGTTCGCATAGAGAAAACTGTGCATTGTGAAAGTAATATCATACTTGTTTTATAAATATTTTATTAAGCAAATCCTAGTACATAGGTATACTAGTCTCAAGGAAATGGATTTAAATAAATGTATTTGCAAACAAGTATGAGTTAAGAAAAGTAACACTTGTCTAGACAGAGCAAAAAGAGATAAGTACTAAGTGTTAGATACTACTGTTGATGAGAACCTACAGAATCGAATAAATATATCTTCAATTGATAATTCTATCATTAGCAACAACCTTGTTCTGATCATACGATACATTTAGCTTCTTACTTCGAGCCTAGACTTCCCCAAGACTAACCCCTACATTAAAGGGCTTAGGCACCATATCCTTTATAACATACTTTTCTTTTATTTTTGTTCTTCAAATCAGGAATTGGAAAAGATTTAAACTATTTTGCAGGAGATATCTTTTCCACTTTTCAATCATGGTTGATATATGTGTCTACATGTATGTGCATATAAATTACCTATTAGATTTGCAAACTCCAATGATTTGTTAAAATGTCAAATTGATGCAATTGAAAAGAAGAAGGAAAGTGGATGAGGAGACTCATTGTATTAAAAATGAAGGAAGAGGGGAACAACAATGGTGACAGATTATGATGGTGGTGATAGAGGTGGTCAGTGACGGAGGTAGCTGGGGATGCGGGTAGATTAGAGATGAAGGTAGATGAGAGAGATGATGAAAGAAAATGAATTTATATTTAAATTGTGTGGTGAAGATTTGTTTTAGATATAAAAAGTAAAAGGTGAGATTTGGTCTTAGTCCTTATTTTAAATTGGGTTGTCATATAAGTATCTCCCTAGATTTATATATATATATGTTTATATTATCTCTATATATAATTTCAAAGTGATAGGAAAGTAAAAAAGGCTCCAAATATTACTATTTTTAGACAAATAACCATCAATGTCATTTTCTGAAAAAATGGCCCACAATGTCACTTGAAAATAAAATTTGAAGTCAAGTTTTTGTATATATTGAAAAAGCAACTTCGATTGGTATTTCTGTTTCTGTTTTTTTTATTTTTTCTTTAGTTTTATACATTACTTTAAGTTGTGTTTTGAGACCCTTAACAACACTTGATGTTTGGTGTTACGTTTTTAACCGAAAAAACATAACTTAAAAATATGTTTGCATTCGTTTTTAATTAATACTTTATATTTTCATACATTTTTTTGGGTTTAAAAAAATTATTTTTTTTTTAAATTCAATGGTGGACCCTAATTTAATATTTTTTAATATTTTTTAGCTTTCAACAACTCCTCATTTGAGTTTTAAAAATGTATTGAAAATAAATTAAATAAATATTACAATGATTTAGGGTTTAGTCCCTAAAACCTATAGTCTAACAGCCTATTGCGTGAGCCCGTAGGGTTTACTCAGTGCACACCCGAAGGGTAGCGGCTGCGGGTTACCTATGATTAAAAAACCCTAATTTATTCTAGGGTTTAGACCATAAACCCTAGGAACAAAACTATAACTATTAACGGTGTTTAATATTTTACGATTCACCAATTCTCATAAAATATGTATATATTAAAATACATACATATATGAATAAAATACGAACCAAACACCTCTTAAAATAAAGTTTTAAACTTGGAAACATAAGATTATCTAGAATTTTGGTTAAAAAGTTAATAAAAAAATAACAAAAATGCTAACATACGTAGCGTTTAGGCAAGTAATGTTTAGGACTGAGCATCCGGTAGGTTCGGTCCAAAACCGGACCGAACCGACCCAAAGAATTATCATTTTTTTCTTGGAACGAACTGGATCGAACCGAACATAAATAATTCGATTCGGTCAGATTTTGGACCAAACAGACTGAATTTTTTTTTAAAAAAATAAAATAGTATTAAAATTTTAACCAAAATTTATAAAATCTAAAATATAATTAAGGTGGTATATAAAATTCTAAAAGTGTATAAATACAATTACAAATTAAAAATTATGATTTTAATTTTTAAGAAATATGTAAAATGTATATGATATAAAAAATAATATTTATGATTTGGTCTATTCGGTCTGGACCAAAATATTTTTTAAAAGAACTGGACCAAACCGAATTTTATTTCGATTTATTCGGTTCGGATCGAATAGACCGAATTTATGAATAATCACGACCGAGATAAACCGAATTTGTACGGTTCGATTTTTCGGTTTCGGTTCGATTTTGCTCAGCTCTATTATTGTTGAAACATAATTTGGAGTTACATTTTTTTAAAAGATTAAAAAAAAAAAGGAAAACGAAACTTGAAAGTGAGTTTTAAGCTTATGAAACTTGGTTTCAAGTTGCGTTTTGACTTTTTGAAAAAAGTTAAAAAATTGAAAATGAAATACGCACTTGCATTTTTAGCATATTTATATAAACGACAAATGATACCCTATTTTGTAATAATATTTGGCGTCATATTTTCACAAAATGATATTAAAGGCAATTCTCCGCAAAATAATGATATTATCTGGCCAACACTTGATAAATTATTACAATTCATATCTTAATTATGAGTTAGTACTAGGTTCCCCAAGCCAAATATTTTATCAAATAATGTGGTTAACATGTGGCGAGTTTTGATTAGTAGGTGCATATTTATGCATGTATGGTCCATAATATAATTAGAAATGTTGTTATCTATTTTGATTTTGTGACACATCAATAGTTGGGGAAATTTTTGGGAAAAAATTTGGGGAACTTATCATTTCCCTTTAATTATATAATCTTGGAAAAATGTTATTATTAATATTTCAATTATATATTCAATAATAATATTTGATGTTATTTAAAATCTAAATTATGCATATTTCAATTATGCATATTTCTTAGCATTTAGTTGGATGAATTGTTATAGTTGAGGAATTACAATAATATAACCTCTATAAGTTAATATAGTTGGAATTGGAAAATTTTATTAATTTAGAGTTATTAATTTATCGATAAATAAAAAATTATTAAGTTATGGAGAGTTTTCAATATTAAATAAAATTTAATTTAAAATTTATAAATAGAAGTGGAATAAACTATCCTAGTTTATGTATTAAATCTACTTCCATGTAATTAGTTACAAATTTAATGTAAATGACATACATGTGATGATTTTATTTTTAAATATAATGATAAAACTATATTAAATATGATACAACATATTAAATAAAAATCACTAAGCCCATCAAACTTTGTGACTTTTTGAAATATTCCTAATACAACACTTAGAATTTTTAAATAAAATAGGAAAATTAATGATTAAGTTTAAGTAAATTTAAATTTTGAAGAAAAATAAATAACAAAAATTCTATATTTAATATATTTATAATAAAAAGAATTTTGTAATTAGATAAATTATTAATTTATATGATCATTGAATCTATATTTTTATATAGAAATATTCAAAAAGTTTTTATCTTATTATTTTATTGATATAGCCAAATTTTGAACTAGCCCAAGTCGGTAACAAAGAAAAATATTATTTTAGAGACTCTATTAAATTAACCATTATTAATTTATGGAGGTTTACTAATATAATTATAAGTTAAATCCTCATCCATATATTCTATTTTATAAAAGAAATTATTTCGTGAAAATATTATTTTATTAAAAACCATATTTTGGTTATTTTATATAACTAAATTACTTAATTTTACACCAACTCTTGATGATTTATAAAATTTCACTTTAATTCGGTTTCGATATAATTAATTTCACATGAATTCAATTTGATTCTGATAGGATATAAGCAACCGAATAGAACCCAACCCAGATCTAGGATGAGACAGGCTCAGTTGAAGGACCAAGTCCCCCCTCACCCGAAGCAGTCAAGTGGAGAGACAGGCTCAGGGTCAACCCAGGACCGGGATCATCTCCCAGCTAGGATCTAACCTAGGACCAGGATCCAACCCAGGATCACCTCCCATCCAGGATCCAACCCAACTATAGAAGACATAAGGGGGGGTCCCCCAAAGCATGGGCACACCCCACAAACCGCCAAGGAAGGGCACGTGACGGTGATAGTTATCAACAACTAACATCCGAGACAAGCATAACGTTTGTCAGCATACCTTTGGTGCGTCATAAAGGTGATCCTTACCTAGACACATGTATGCGATCCGCCTAAACTAGGCGTCATCCGCCTCCAACAACGAACGACCCTGATCTAAAGGTACCAACTCCTAAACCCTACCTTTGGGCTATAAATATCCCAAAGAGAAAGGGTTTAGGGGTTAGACACATTTTATACACACACTCTCTTACACACAAGTATACACACACAGCAACCCTCATTTCATATCTAGCTTCATCTCCCCCAAACAAGCTCTTACTCTCACACCGGAGGCGCCGCAGGGCTCAAACCCCCCTCCGGTATTGTTTTACAGACGCCCCACAACAGCTACACCTCATCCACCGAGAGAAGATCCAGACACGACGTCGAAAGGAGCCGCCCCGCTCACCGGAGTTATCAGTTGGCGCTAGAAGGAGGGGACTCCATCCTTGGGTCTCGGTGCCCCTAGATTCACCTTCATCAGCAAACTCTTACAAGAGTCCATTTCTCTAACCTGTAAGAACACAAGCAACCGTACTCTCTCTTAACTATGAATGTTGTTTATCTAAGACACGTTTGTGTGTGCTCGTTATTTTAGGACACATTTTTGTGTGCTATAGATAGTTTTGGTTATTTTCAAACCCCGATCTGCTTTAGCTTGCATATTGTCTCCATGTTTAAGACCCCTCTATACTTGTTCGACAATATTGTTAGAAAAACTCAGAAAGTTTGTTTGGTATTGTTCTGAATTTTTTTTGCTATATCCAAAAAACAACCTTAGATCTACATTTTTAGCTTCAGATCTTGGTTAGTTGTTGTTTGTACACTTGAGATAATGCAAGAGCAGGAAAGAGTATGATTGGGAGACTTTCCGCAAGTACCCAGGACCAGGACCACTCTCAGGCACAAGACCCTAGGGGCGATCGAGAGACCCTAACACCATTCAGCCATTCTTTAGAGGCCATTCCATGACAGAGAAACCTCAAGCATTATAACTTTGATTCTTTTAATGGATTGAGGGATGCAGAAGAACACTTGAATTACTTCGAACAAATTGCGCAGATTTACTACTACAATGACTTAACAAAGTCCAGGTTCTTCGCATCGACTCTCAAGGGGGCTCAGAGGTTGTTTAGCAGGATCCCCTCCCGAAGTATCCACACCTGGAAAGACTTTCGAGGGGCCTTCCTCAGGAGGTTCCGAGCAAACAAGGCAGATGAGCTACACACTGCCATCTGGAAATTATACGCCAGTATGATAACAAAACTTTGTCTGCCTATATGAGGCGTTTCCAGGAAACAATCAACAAGATCTCAAACTTAGATGAGGGGGAAGCACTAAGCATATTCCGAAGGTACCTGGACCCGAAACACAATAAAAGGTATATTGTAGAGTTGATCAACAAGAAACCACAGAGCCTAACCGCTGTTGATAAGTGGCATTTTATACCACTTAGAACGTCTTATAATAGCTTAAATTGGTGTCTTGAAATCAAGTTTTTTGTGTATTTGATGCGTTTTTCTAGTGTTTGTACATTTCAGGGTATTAGTTGCATTTAGGGAGAGAATTCATCAATAATAAGCCTTGACATGTGTTCAGCATTGCAAGTGGGAAGTTTGGAGCAGATTGCAGCGAAGAAACGGAGCAAAACAGATCATTTTTCCAGAAGGGGTCTGAGCGCCCGCTCAGGGAAGCTGAGCGGCCGCGCAGGAAGCTGAGCGCCCGCTCAGGGAAGCTGAGCGGCCGCGCAGGGTCGTAATTTCAGATTTATTATTTTAGACTTCTATTTATGTTTGGCTTCCAACTTCTGAGCTATCTGGGTTTTATGGGACTCTTATATAAGTAGATTTCAGAGATGTTTCACAAAGGTTGGATCGTAGTATTAATCGAGGAGCGGAGGAGATAAGGAAGAAGACCGTTTTAGCACACCGCAACGAAGAGGAAGCATATTTTCTTGTGATTCTTTATTTCGTTGTAACGTTGGATGCTAGTTTTCTTTACTTTGAACATATTTACTCTTGTGACGTACTCTGGTTTAATATAAGTAGTTTTAGTTATTATTCTCTTGTGTTTATTTATCATGTTTTCATATGAACCCATGATGACGATGAGTGCTAACATGGGCTAATTGTGATCATGGGGTCGTAACGAATTTACTATGGAATTCTTTAGTTAGTTGTTTAATACCTTAGTGTGTGATGATTATATGATATCTAGTATTGGTTGTGCGTATTCGTCTTATGTGTGTCGCGAACATATAAGATAGGGTGTTAATCTCTTGTGAGGCGACAGTGGATCTTGAGATTTAGAACTTGCCATGCTAGCATAGGTTTATGTATGAATATGCATAATTAGTGGGTAACTCTAACCATTTTATTCGTCCTGTGTAATCAAAAGGAATAACTTATGCTTAAATCATTATGTTGTCAATTTCTGTAGATATATAGGGACTCAACATAATTGATGCCTATTCAACTTCTACTTAATTGTGGATGTTTGGTAGAATGGTATTAGTACAATGAAAGTTGGCTTTTATCAGTTTCGTGATATTCGATTAATATCATCACTGTTGCATGCTAAGGGTAATAACAATAGCTATTGAAGGAAGTGGTAATGAAGTTGTGATCTCATGAGTGTTTTAATATTGTTAATTCGAGTGTTAATTAAGTGGTTAATTATAGTAGTTAATTGTAGTTAATAATTAGTTAATCAACTCTAAGTGTTATTGTCTTAACATTGAGAAGTAATCATACATTGGTGAGTGAGTTAATTGAACAATAATTAGTCTGAGTCTTTATGGGAACGAACTAGAAAGTATTCTATATTACTTGCGAACGCGTATACTTGCGTGTGTTATTAGCGCGTGTTTTCGCCCTAACAAGTTTTTGGCGCCGTTGCCGGGGACTCGGCGTATTGTTTAGTTTATGTACTTACCATCATTGGTCATTAGGACTCAGTGATTAAGACATGTGTACTTATTGTTTCCGGTTGTGTTTCAGGTACTTTAGCGAGTGTTTATGCAAACTCGCTCTCGTACTCGCAAGAGGACTTTAGATACAACTGAGGAGACAGATGAAGTTCTTGATATTCCGGAGAAGATAGATTTTGAAGATTCGGATTCAGGAAGTGAGCAGAAATAACCTTTAATCATGGGTGATCGTATTGTTTCGGCAGATCCAGCTCTTATGGACTTTTCTCGGCCTAAAATTGATGACATTCAGTCAAGCATTCTTCATCCGGCTATTCAGGCTAACACCTTTGAAATCAAGCCAGACACTATTCAAATGGTGCAGAATTCTGTTTCTTTCGGGAGGTGCTGCGACTGAAGACCCCAACATGTACATAAGGAATTTTGTCGATATCTGCAGTACTTTCAAATACAATGGTGTGACTGCTGAGGCTATCAAGCTGAGGCTTTTCCCATTCTCTCTGAGGGATAAAGCTAAGGACTGGTTATATTCTGAACCAGCTGGGTCCATCACTACTTGGCAAGATCTTGCGCAAAAGTTTCTGATGAAGTTTTATCCAATGGCAAAGATTGCGGCTATGAGGAGTGCTCTTACTCAGTTTGTGCAGCAACCTACAGAATCTATGTGCGAAGCTTGGGAGCACTACAAGGAGATGTTGAGAAAGTGTTCACATCATGGAATGCCTGATTGGATAGTGATCACTGGTTTCTATAATGGTTTGGGGGCCCAATCTCGGCTCGTGCTCGATGCAGCAGCTAGAGGCGCCTTGTGGGCCAAAAGCTATACTGAGGCTTATAATCTTATTGAGACTATGGCTGCAAATGAGCATCAAAACCCAACTCAAAGGATGATGCCTGGGAAGGTAGCAGGTATTTTGGAAGTCGATGCAGCCACAGCTATTGTAGCGCAGCTCCAAGCGCTGTCTATTAAGGTCAATTCTCTAGCCACCTATGAGGTCAATCAGATAGCTTTGGTCTGTGAGCTTTGTGCAGGTCCTCATATTACGGATCAGTGTTATCTTGTTAATGAATCTGTTCAGTACGTGAACATTTAACAGCGATAACAGCAGCCTGTGCCAGCTACTTATCATCCTAACAACAGAAATCATCCAAATTTCAGCTGGAGTAATAATCAGAATGCTATTCAGCAACCATATCAGCAAGGCGTAAGTAAGCAGTTCAATCCACCTGGATTCCAGCAACCGCAGCATTATACTCAAAGGCAATCATATCCTCAACAGGGAGGTGCAGCTGCACCCACTAGTGCTGATTTTGAGGAACTTAAGTTGTTGTGCAAGAGTCAGGCGGTTTCTATCAAGACCTTGGAAAATCAAATTGGTCAAATAGCCAATGTAGTGCTCAATCGTCAACCTGGCACACTTCCCAGTGACACTGAAGTGTCAGGCAGGAAGGAAGCTAAAGAACAAGTCAAGGCTATTACCTTAAGGTCTGGAAAAGTTGCTGATGCTGAAAAAGCAAAAGAAGGAGAAGCTGAAGTTGGAGATGAAGAAGCTAAGCAAAAGGAGAAAGCGGCGGAACCAAGGAAGACTACTGTTGAACACACTCTGCCTGAGGGTAATACAGGGGAGAAACAGCTCTATCCTCCACCACCTTTTCCTAAGAGATTGCAACAACAAACTCTGGATAAGCAGTTCGGTAAGTTTCTGGAGGTGTTCAAGAAACTTCACATCAATATACCTTTCGCTGAGGCTTTGGAGCAAATGCCTAGTTATGCGAGATTCATGAAGAGTATTCTTTCAAGGAAGGTAAAACTGGATGACCTTGAGACCGTTGCTCTAACGGAAGAATGCAGTGCTGTGCTGCAGCAAAAGTTACCACCAAAGCTTAAAGATCCAAGTAGCTTCACCATTCCTTGCACCATTGGCAAGTTATCTTTTGACAAGTGCCTTTGTGATTTGGGAGCAAGCATCAATCTGATGCCGTTGTCAATCTTCAAAAAGTTAAACTTGCCTGATCCAAAGCCTACCTACATGTCTCTACAATTGGCTGATCGTTCTATTACTTACCCAAGAGGCATAGTGGAGGATGTGCTAGTAAAGGTGGATAAGCTCTTCTTTCCTGCGGACTTTGTTATTCTGGATTTCGAGGAAGATAAGAAGATTCCCATAATCTTGGGGAGACCTTTCTTGGCTACCGACCGTACCTTGATAGATGTGCAAAAATGTGAACTTACTATGCGGGTGCAGGATCAGGATGTGACATTCAATGTATTCAAAGCAATGAAATTCCCTACAGAAGATGAGGAGTGCGTAAAAGTGGATTTGATTGATTCTGCGGTTACTTCAGAACTCGATCATATGCTAATGTCTAATGCATTAGAGAATGCCTTAGTGGGGGATTTTGACAGTGATGATGAGGATGGCAATGAGCAACTACAATATCTTAATGCTTCTCCCTGGAGGCGAAAGCTAGACATGCCGTTTGAATCTCTTGGTACTTCTGACCTCAAAAATGCTAAAGGAAAGCTCAAACCATCGATTGAGGAAGCACCTACCTTGGAGCTTAAGCCATTGCCTGAACACTTGAGGTATGCTTTTTTAAGTGATGCATCTACTTTATATGTTATTATTGCATCTGATCTCTCAGGTAGTGAGGAGGACAAGCTCTTAAGGATTTTGAGAGAATTCAAATCGGCTATTGGATGGACTATAGCAGACATCAAAGGGATCAGCCCTTCATATTACATGCATAAGATTCTGCTAGAGGAGGGTAGTAAGCCGACGGTTGAGCAACAACACAGACTTAATCCTATCATGAAAGAAGTGGTGAAGAAAGAAATTCTGAAGTGGCTAGATGCAGGAATCATTTATCCTATTTCTGACAGTTGTTGGGTGAGCCCCGTGCAATGTGTACCTAAGAAAGGAGGTATTACTATGGTAGAAAATGAGAAGAACGAGCTCATCCCTACTCGAACAGTCACAGGATGGAGAGTATGCATGGATTACAGAAAGTTGAACAAGGCCACAAGGAAGGATCACTTCCCGCTTCCGTTTATTGATCAGATGCTTGACAGGTTGGCCGGTCATGAGTATTATTGTCTTCAGGATGGCTATTCAGGGTATAATCAGATTTGTATTGCACCATAGGATCAAGAAAAGACTACCTTCACTTGTCCATTTGGCACGTTTGCTTTTCACAGAGTTTCGTTTGGGTTATGTGTATGATGGCTATATTCTCTGAAATGATTGGAAATAATGTCGAGGTGTTCATGGATGACTTCTCCGTCTTTGGACATTCGTATGATGAATGTTTGAATAATCTTCGTGCAGTACTCAAAAGGTGTGTGGAAACTAATTTGGTGCTCAATTGGGAAAAATGTCATTTTATGGTGCGTGAAGGCATTATTCTTGGGCATAAGGTCTCTAGCAAGGGTCTTGAGGTGGACAAAGCCAAGGTGGGATTCATTGAAAATCTTCCACCACCTATTTCTGTGAAAGAAATCCGTAATTTTCTTGGTCATGCGGGTTTTTATCGGCATTTCATCAAGGACTTTTCAAAGATATCTAAGCCGTTGTGCAACTTGCTTGAGAAATATGTGCCTTTCAAATTTGATTATGACTGCTTAACAGCATTCGAGACTCTTAAGAAGAGTTTGATAACTGCACCAGTGATTACAGCACCTGATTGGACAGAGCCTTTTGAGATGATGTGTGATGCAAGTGATTATACGGTGGACGCAGTTCTTGGGAAGCGCAAGAATAATCTCTTTCATGTGGTCTACTATGCTAGCAAGACCTTAAATGGGGCCCAAATGAACTACACCACTACTGAGAAGGAGCTCTTGGCTATAGTCTTTGGTTTCAAAAAATTTCGATCTTATTTGCTTGGGACAAAAGTGACAGTATTCACTGATCATGCGGCTATTCATTTTTTAGTTTCCAAGAAAGATTCGAAGCCGAGACTCATTCGTTGGGTGGTCTTGTTACAGGAATTTGAGTTAGAGATCAAGGATAGAAAAGGTACTGAGAATCAAGTAGCTCACCATCTCTTTAGATTGGAAAATACCGAGTCTACTTCACATGATAAGACATTGATCAACGAATCTTTTCCGGATGAGCAGTTGTTCGCAGTTCAGGAGGAAGAGCCATGGTTCGCAGATATTGTGAATTATCTTGTCAGCAATATAATACCTCCTAACTTGACCACAGCTCAAAAGAAGAAGTTTCTGCATGAGGTGAAGTGGTATATGTGGGATGAACCGTATTTGTTTAGACTGGGAGCTGACCAGATCATCAGGAAATGTACCCATTCTGTGAGACGGAGGGGATATTACGAGACTGCCACTCCACAGTTTATGGCAGACACTATGGTGGTGAGAAGACGGCAGCTCGTATTCTGCAAGCAGGTTTTTTCTGGCCTACTTTGTTTAAGGATGCTCATCAGTTCGTTTTAAGGTGTGATCATTTCCAAAGAGTGGGAAATCTTAAGAGAAAGGATGAGATGCCGTTAAATGTGATGTTTGAAGTCGAGGTCTTTGATGTTTGGGGAATCGATTTCATGAGGCCTTTTGTCTCGTCCTGCAATAATCAGTACATCTTGCTGGTAGTCGATTATGTCTCAAAATGGGTAGAAGTCAAAGCTCTACCGACTAATGATGTAAAGGCAGTGTTGAATTTTTTTTATAAGCAGATTTTCACAAGGTTTGGAACACCACGAGTAATCATAAGTGATGAAGGGTCGCATTTCTGCAACCGTAAGTTTACTTCTATGATGCAGCGCTACAATGTGAATCATCAAGTTGCTACTGCCTATCATCCGCAAACAAATGGTCAAGCGGAAGTGTCTAACAGAGAGATCAAGCGCATCTTAGAGAAGGTTGTTTGTCCGTCAAGGAAGGATTGGTCTTTAAAACTCGATGAAGCTATTTGGGCTTACAGAACAGCATACAAAACTCCACTTGGGATGTCCCCGTTTCAACTTGTGTATGGTAAGGGATGTCATTTACCTTCGGAGCTTGAGCATTAGGCCTATTGGGCGTTGAAGGAGTTGAACCTAGATCTAGATGCAGCTGGGAAGAAGCGAATGCTTCAGCTTAATAAACTTGACGAATTTCGACTCCAAGCGTACGAGAACAACAAAATGTACAAGGAAAAGGTGAAAAGATGGCACAACAGGAAGCTACATCCTAAGTTATTCGTGCCGGGGCAGCAAGTTCTTTTATTCAACTCTCGTCTCCGACTTTTTCCGGGGAAGTTGAAATCAAGGTGGTCGGGACCTTTTATTGTCAAAACTGTGTTTCCACATGGAGCGGTGGAGATTTTTGAGAATGATTTGGACCAAGCATTCAAGGTTAATGGTCAGCGTTTGAAGCACTACTATGGGGACACGGCAAACCGGGAAGTGCTTAGTGTCGTTTTATTGTCAACTTGAGGAAGGAACGCAACGTCAAGCTAATGACGAAAAAGAAGCGCTTCGTGGGAGGCAACCCATGATTTGTTGTTACAGGAACCCTTAGAAGTTAATAACCTATCTAAAACCAAAAAAAAACAAAAAAAAATGGAGCCTGGAAAAAAAATTCCAAAAGCCCCTTGAGCGCCCGCTCAGCTCTGCTGAGCGCCCGCTCAGCTCTGCTGAGCGACCGCTCAGGGGTCGACTGGAAGAATTTTTTTTAGTCCAAATAAAAAACCAAAAAAAAAAACTGAAAAACACAAAAATAAAACACAGCCCCATTACCCACGACCTATTTCCCCATTACCCCATGATTTTAACCCTCAAACCCATTCCTAATCAATTTTTACCCTAATCCCTACCCTATATATACATACACCTATCCCATATATCCCCCATACACTTTCAAACCTTAAACTCTCTCCCAAACCCAAAAACACAAATCTCAAACACTTTTACTCGGTTTCGATGGCACCCAAGAGAGCAAGGACTATTGATAGCAGCAACACTGTCCCTACTGCTGATTCTTCGAGGGTACTGCCGCGAGGCCTCGTTTGAATGATAGGGTTGCTGAGGAGGAGTATACTAGGCTTCTGGGTAAGCCAATTTTGAAGGAGAGGGGATTCTCACCATCGGGGAGGGATGGTGAGTTGTTGCTGTTGGGGTTAAACCCAATAGGTAGTATGGTCTTGGTGATAGAAAACATAATTGAATTGGGTAATAATTGTATGGGTAGACAATTATTATCATAATTGAGTTGGGTAATAATTGTATGTGTTGACAATTATTATTATAATGGGAATGGGTAATAATTGTATGGGTAGACAATTATTATTGTAATCAGATTAGGTATGTCTTGTTGGCTAAGTTTGTGATGGCTATATATACATAGTCATGTTATTGTTTTGATGTATGCTTGAGTATTGTTTGACTTAAGTATCGCTTGAGTGAATACCATTTGGTGAGATTGATTGTATTATTGATAATTATTTTGATTAATAATACAAGTTGGGACGTGGGTTTTTACGCGTCATATATTGAGTGTGTGTTTTGCATTGTTTGTTTGGTTCTATACTTGTGTGTGTTCCCCCTAACAATTGGTATCAAGAGCCAAGGTTCATGATGGAGAAGGTTGGGGGATTTGAAATTGAATTGTTTAATGGAAGAAACAATTTTACCTTGTTGCAAAGTACGGTAAAAGATCTGTTAATTCAACGAGGGTTATATGCGACTCTCGGAGGGAAGAAGCCTACTGAAGTTGATGATACAAAGTGGGGAGACATGAAGTTACGTGCGGCATCAACGATCCGGTTGGCCCTTGCACCGGAAATCAAGTATGATGTTCTTGAAGAGAACAATCCCAAGAATTTGTGGGAGAAGTTAATGAAGACTTATCACTCAAAGTCTTTGGCCAACAAGCTGTTTCTCAAGAAAGATTTTTTTGGGCTCAAGATGGAAGAAGACGGAGATTTAAGAGATCATCTGAATCGTTTTAATGGCTTAATCAATCAGCTAAATAATTTGGATGAAAAATTAAAGGATGAGGACAAAGCTGTTATACTACTAGTGTCTCTACCGAAGAAGTATAATACTGTGATGACTTCTTTATTGGTTGGGAAAACGAAGTTAGATTTGGATGAGACTATTGTTGTTCTTCTGGAGGCCGAAAGATTGATGAAACAAGAATCGAGTGACACATCTGATGGAAGTGCATTTGTGGTACGTGCGCGTGACACGAAAAAGAAGTATGCTAAGAAACATAACCCTAATATCAGGTGTTTTTATTGTGAGGAATTGGGTCATATACAATTTATGTGTCCAAAAGCAAGAGAGGACTTGAGAGAGTTGAAGAAAAATCGAGGGGGTAGTGTTTCGCTTGTAGAAGCTGATGAAGATGTTCTTTTGGTTCAAGAAGAGAAGGGATCAAAAGAAGAATGGGTGCTTGACTCGGGATGTTCTCATCACATATGTGGTAGGAGGGAGTGGTTCTCGTCCTATAAAAAGTGTGAGGGAAAGATTGTAACTTTACCGAACGGTAAAACGGTAAAGGTTGCTGGCATTGGTGAGGTAACAATGAAACGTCACAACGGTCGTGTTCAGAAGTTAACTCAAGTAAGATACATACCGGAGTTAAATCGAAATCTGATTGCGTTGGGTAAATTAGTTGATTTGGGATATACTGTTATGATGAAGAACAGTATGTTGAAAGTCACTAAAGGAGATTTAGAGATACTCAAAGGTCGAAAAGATAAGAGAAATCTTTTTGTACTAGAAGGAGGGGTTATTGTTCGAGGAGAGGTATTGGGCGCTCGACGTCGATGGCTTGATGGTGACCGTTAATTCGGTTGTGCATGAAATCATATTGGGTTGAAGGGGAGGATTATTGGGGTTAAACCCTATAGGTAGTATGGTCTTGGTGATAGAAAACATAATTGAATTGGGTAATAATTGTATGGGTAGACAATTATTATCATAATTGAGTTGGGTAATAATTGTATGTGTTGACAATTATTATTATAATGGGAATGGGTAATAATTGTATGGGTAGACAATTATTATTGTAATCAGATTAGGTATGTCTTGTTGGCTAAGTTTGTGATGGCTATATATACATAGTCATGTTATTGTTTTGATGTATGCTTGAGTATTGTTTGACTTAAGTATCGCTTGAGTGAATACCGTTTGGTGAGATTGATTATATTATTGATAATTGTTTTGATTAATAATACAAGTTGGGATGTGGGTTTTTCCGCGTCATATATTGAGTGTGTGTTTTGCATTATTTGTTTGGTTCTATACTTGTGTGTGTTCCCCCTAACAGTTGTCTATGATTGCTGAGAAGGGGTGGATTGCTTTTTGTGAGTCTCCTGAAGCAGTGCCGATAAGCGTGGTTCGTGAGTTCTATGCGAATGCGAAGGCCGAGAAGAATGGGTATTCTGTGGTCCGGGGGATGACGGTTGATTATCACCATGCGGCGATTCACCGTGTGATTGAGCAGAGACAGAGGAAGCCCACGGAGGAGAACTGGAACGAGAAGACTGCTGAAGATTTTGACTTGGATTTGATTTGTGCCACTCTCTGTAGGCCGGCACAGTTTGGACCTTCAAGACTGGAACTAATGAGTATCGTCACTTTCCGGCGATCGTCATGAATAGGTATGCCCGAGCATGGAATGCTTTTATTTGTGCTAATATTTTGCCTACTTCGCATGCACATGAGGTCACAGTTGAGAGAGCATAGTTGTTGTGGGGAATTTTGAATGAGGAGTACTATGTGGACCTTGGTGAGTTTATCTACCAAGGAATTCTAAAGTTTTTAAGGGGAGCTAAGTACATGAACATCCCTTATGCATCTACGGTTACCAAGCTTTGCCGAGCGGTGGGAGTTTAGTGGCCGTCTCATGAGCAGTTACAGTTGTCGGCCGCTCATATTGATTCCGGTACTCTGCATGCGATGCAGGAGTGGACCGGTGGTGAGCCCGAGGAGCATGGGCTAGGTTATCATCTTTCAGGAGGGCGTCAAGCACGAGGTGCTACCATGGAGAGGCCAGGGTGAGATGAGGCTGACGCATAGCAGGTTTGCTCAGGAGCTCACCCTTGCACTAGGGACTGCTTTTCGAGGCCTTGGAGCTGACATCCAGTGGCCATTTTTTGGTGAGGACTCTACATATCCACTCCTGATACACCACCCTCTGAGGGTGATGATGATGATGATCTCTCCGAGTAGGTATACCCTGTGTTCCTTTCTACTACCTTCACTGGGGACAGTGAAGATTTTAAGTTTGGGGGTGGTAGTTAAGGAATATTTTATGTGTGTGTCATATAGTTGCATGTTCATGATAGTTTAGTTCATATAATTGCATAATTTTTGGCCATATAGTTTTTTTTTATTTATAGCTTTATTTGTTTATCATGTCATGTAGCTCATGCATTTACCATGATCCATTTTGCGCTGATTTACCAATTGATTTGTGATGTTGATGCGAGTGTAGTGATAGCGTTAAAGTGATGTTGAGTCGTGTAGGGTGATATGCATGCTAGAAACACTTGTAATTTCACTAAGTCTTAGAGAATGCTTAAGGACTAGATTGTTGTTATGGTTTGATGGTTATCGAGGTTAATCTATTGATTATGCTTAGAATTTTATAATAGGTTCTTAGTGATAAAAGGCATGAAAAGAAAAAAAATGGAGTGAAAAATGGAATTCGTTGCTAATTGTGGCTAGGCGTCAAATGGCTAGTAGCCGGCTCATATTTTTATGCGAGTAGTCTAGGGTTGAGCAAGATGGAGCGAAACGCACTTGCTCAGAAATTTAGAAAAAAAAAAGAGAAAAAAAAAAAGAAAAAAAAATAAAGAGTATACATAATTGATCAAGAGTGGGCTCTTTGGTATTCGAGTTATTAAGTTCTTAGGGGATATTGTGCCTAGTGACCTAAGGCTTTTATAGTCTGGGATCCGCTAACCTAACGCTCGTTACATGGATGTCATTGTATAAGTCTTTTGTGGACCTCACTCATTGCACGGTCAAATAAGCATTTGTTGTTATAAATAAAAAGCATGATTCCGTAATAAGCTCCAGGATTCTTGAAGTGTTATAAGTTACTTTGTGCCTAGAATTTTTATTCTTTGTATAATCTTACGATTGCCTTGATAATAGTTGAGTCATGATAATTGATCTAGTTTTGAAGCATATCTGTTAAGCATCTGCACACACCACGTTTCTGGCTGTATGTTAGTTTGTATGATTCGATTGATCTTTATTCGCCTAATTGCATTTGTTGAGATGTCGTAAGTTGGTTGGTTTGGTCGTAGTAAGGGGGATCACTACATTTCATATAGATTGCATTCATGCATGTTTTTATTTTATTTTTGAGTCTGTGACGCTTGAGGACAAGCATCGATTTAAGTTTGGGGGTGTGATAAGTGGCATTTTATACCACTTAAAATGTCTTATAATAGCTTAAATTGGTGTCTTGAAATCAAGTATTTTGTGTATTTGATGCGTTTTTCTAGTGTTTGTGCATTTTAGGGTATTAGTTGCATTTAGGGAGAGAATTCATCAATAATAAGCCTTCGCATGTGTTCAACATTGCAAGTGGGAAGTTAGGAGCAGATTGCAGCGAAGAAACGGAGCAAAACATATCATTTTTCCAGAAGGGGTCTGAGCGCCCGCTCAGGGAAGCTGAGCGGCCGCGCAGGGTCGTAATTTCAGATTTATTATTTTAGACTTCTATTTCTGTTTGGCTTCCAACTTCTGAGCTATCTGGGTTTTATGGGACTCCTATATAAGTAGATTTCAGAGACGTTTCACAAAGGTTGGATCGTAGTATTAATCGAGGAGCGGAGGAGATAAGGAAGAAGACCGTTTTAGCACACCGCAACGAAGAGGAAGCATATTTTCTTGTGATTCTTTATTTTGTTATAACATTGGATGCTAGTTTTCTTTACTTTGAACCTATTTACTCTTGTGACGTACTCTGGTTTAATATAAGTAGTTTTAGTTATTATTCTCTTGTGTTTATTTATCATGTTTTCATATGAACCCATGATGACGATGAGTGCTAACATGGGCTAATCGTGATCATGGGGTCGTAATGGATTTACTATAGAATTCTTTAGTTAGTTGTTTAATACCTTAGTGTGTGATGATTGTATGATATCTAGTATTGGTTGTGCGTATCGTCTTATGTGCGTCGCGAACATATAAGATAGGGTGTTAATCTCTTGTGAGGCGACGGTGGATCTTGAGATTTAGAACTTGCCATGCTAGCATAGGTTCATGTATGAATATGCATGATTAGTGGGTAACTCTAACCGTTTTATTCTTCCTGTGTAATCAAAAGGAATAATTTGTGCTTAAATCATTATGTTGTCAATTTCTGTAGACATATAGGGACTCAACATAATTGATGCCTATTCAACTTCTATCTTAATTGTGGATGTTTGGTAGAATGGTATTAGTACAATGAAAGTTGGCTTTTATCAGTTTCGTGTTATTCGATTAATATCATCACTATTGCATGCTAAGGGTAATAACAATAGCTATTGAAGGAAGTAGTAATAAAGTTGTGATCTCATGAGTGTTTTAATATTGTTAATTCGAGTGTTAATTAAGTGATTAATTATTGTAGTTAATTGTATTTAATAATTAGTTAATCAACTCTAAGTGTTATTGTCTTAACATTGAGAAGTAATCATACATTGGTGAGTGAGTTAATTGAACAATAATTAGTCTGAGTCTCTATGGGAATGAACTAGAAAGTATTCTATATTACTTGCGAACGCGTATACTTGCGTGTGTTATTAGCGCGTATTTTCGCCCTAACAGTGTTATTGTCCAAGCTATGAGGATGACTCGGAACGGAGGATCCAGGATCAAGAACTCCGATAACCGACCGAAAGGGGGTTACCATCAGGAAAAAAAGTTGAAGAAAAGCCAACAAAGTCAGCAGACAAATGTGGTGTAGAACACTCCAATATTTCAGAGACCGTGTCCTAAGACAAAATCTAAAAGCGACCCAGGACCAACTAGGCAAGATATGGAGCCTAAGCATGAGCCAGATTGGACCCCACTAAACAGGACCAGGGAGGAAATACTGAAAGAGATCAAAGGCAAGCCATTCTACAACCCCCCCAAGCCTATACAGACCCCCCGGAAAGCCAGCCTTACAATAGAAAATGTGATTATTATGAAACGCATGGCCACAAAACAAAGAATTTTCTATCTCTCAAATACTTCATTGAAGAACAAGTCAAGAAGGGTAACCTAAATCAGTATGTCTCCCGGGATACCAATCAGAAAGAAGAAAGATCAAGAAAAGGAAAGAATATAGTGAATGTGGTCCTAGGAGGCTCCCACTCACCTCCACGCAGCCTGGACTCAGGCGATGAAGTATTTTCTATCCAATCCTTCCCAGAGATGATAATTTCTTTCAACAGTAAGGATTATGATGGAGTCAATCCTCAATCATAATGAAGCTTTGGTGGTAACACTTGATATCTTTGATAACGAGGTGAGGAGGATGCTGATAGACAACGGCTCCTCGGTTAATATCTTATTCAAGAATACTGTTGATCAGATGAAACTAGGGAGTGTGCGCTCAAATGAATGCTGGGAGGATCCCATCTATGGGTTCGGGAATAACTTGGTCTCGATCCAGGGAACCTTATACCTACCAGTCATATTTGGATCAACTCCAAACCAAGTCACCCATGTGATAAAATTCTATATGATCAACACTCCCTCATCCTACAACGGAATAATTGGTCGCTCAGCTCTAACAAGGATACAAGCAATCAGCTCTCTATCATACCTGAAAATCAAATTCCCAACTCCAACGGGGATAGGAGAATTTAAAGGAGACTACGAAGTTGCTGAAAGATTTTTACTACATCATATATGGCCTGTTGTAACGGTTTTTTTCAGTGTAACCAGCTAAAGTGTGACCATAGGTGCGTTAAAATTATTTTTGGCTATCTATGGTTACACTCTTTTTCAATGTAATCATTGGTGTCATTTAGTCTAACCGTAGAGAAAATTAGGCATCTACTGTTACACAAAAATTGATGTTACCATTGGTCTTAAAAAAGGTGTAGCAAAAAATTGAAATTTCAGAGGGTCTGTATGAAAAACATAAGCGGGGAATCCCAATTTTTATAAACATAAGAGCGGGGGAATTAAATTTATTAAAATTTTACTTTTGTCCTAAAACTAACAAAACCCATCTCACACAACTCTCATATTCTCTTCTCTGAGTTCTCTCTCTCTTTTCTTAAATATTTTCTCTCTAAAAATTTTCTATCTTACTATCTATCAGGTCTCTGAATTCTTCAATCGGGTCTTCATTAGGTCTTCTTGTTTCATTAGGGTTTCTCAATTGATTTACACTAAATCAATTTAGGACATCACTGCAATGGGGTTTTCTTGTTCTAAAATTGGGTTTTTACAGTCCATCACTCACTCTTCCTTAGGGCTTCAATTGGGCCTTTACTCACTATTAATCGGGTCTTCAACTCAGATTCATGTTCACGACTTGGTTGATAGCGCTTTCATCTCTCTCTTGTCCATCTCTTTTCACGACTTGTAATTTTATTCTCTCTAACTTAATACTTGATAAGTCGCTTATGATTATTGTATATTTAGAATTATTGTTAATCTCTCATTATTATCTCATGACGGTGACCCATTTCTCAGATTTATACATGATATTGTGTATATATTTTAATTGATTTTAAGCATATGAAATGCTTTTAATTATTTTTAATGATGCTTACTCTTTGGTTGAACGATGCTTACTATTTGCTTGCTATAAGAGGTTCGGAGCTATAGGTTTAATTTAGTCATATTACACATTTTTCTAAGCTATATTTTAGAAATTTAGTCATATTATACATTGGTTTGATTAATACACATAAGGTTGATTTGTTCTTTCATTGATTTGTTTAAAAAAGAGGGGAGGCAGGAAGGATTAAAATAACATGCTCTGCTGAGGAGAATCCTTTATTAAATAAAGTTGCGGTTAGAAATGCATTATCTGGGATCGCTGCATCTTTTGTACTTCTCTCTCATACAACCTAGGTTTGTGTTTTTCTTGTAAGTTTTACATAATTTCTTTAAGTAAGTTCTGCTGTAGAATGTGTAGAACAATTGTTCTCAACTTTTTTAGAGGTGCAAAACAGTTGTTCTCAGTCTAAAATCTTTTCTTCATAGAGCACAGACCTGTAACTTAGGAGGATTATGCAAGGATAATAGCATTGACTTTAAACTGAATAATTGTTGAACCGTATTTGATTCTCCTTTGTAGGTTTTGGGGGCAGATCTTACTCATCACCAGAACGTATATGGACTTACAAATGTGTCAGATACTCTGCCAAGTCATCCAATTGACACAATGTCTGAAGATAAAATAGGGATGATGATGATGACGAAAGGTATGACAACAAAGAACTTTGATCTAGTAAGATATTCAGGGAGATGGTTCGAAGTTGCTTCACTGAAGCGTGGATCAGGAACAGGGCAAGAAGATTGTCATTGCACACAGGTAAATGCATAATGAAACTATTTTTTCACGCAATTATCAAGAACCTTAAGTGTGTGCTTTTTCATCGCAAAGTCTCTTTTTGGAGATAATACGGAGCTTGGTTTATTTCACATAGGCTGTGACTTCAATTGCTACTGCATCAACAGATGCCAATATACTTTGTTGTGGATTGTGTAGAGTATGACCTAAAATATTGGTATTGAAGTAGACTAGATGTTTAGACCTCTTGAAGCATACTAAATGTTTAGACCTCTTTATCATTTAATCAGAGACATAATATCATATTTACTGCTTAGAGATAAGCCACAACTATATGAAACATTTGACATGTAATACTGCACAATAACAGAATGGCGGTCTTTTTCCTTATTATTCACTATATGGAACTATATGTAATACTATATAAATGCATTGAGCTTAACCTATTTGGAAACCAACCAGTTTCAGATACTTTTTGCAAGAGAGATATGTAAGCTTCCCAAAGCAGCCAAATGGTTTAGTCTAAGGGTCCCCGGTCCGTGACAGGAGTATTGTTGTTGTCACAATCCCTGATGTGTTTTGGTTTCAACATAGATTTTGGGACAAATTTTAAATTAGTGTTTTTAGTTAGCATATTTTTAAGTAAATTGATTAATATGCTCAAAGGATTACTAGATTTAACTCCACTATTTTGTTGTAGGTCTATCGTGCTTGTAATTTTGTATATTCGATTTATTACTTTTCAGTATACTGATGAGCCTTTAGCATGGCAAATGAGAACGTTTCTAATTTGGATGATGTCGTTGCCTCAGAGGAAGATTAAAGTAACCTAACATAATTGTTGTTCACTGGGGTTATTCCTCGTGTTCTTGGTAAGCTCTCAAACCTCTACTGGTTAGACCTGGCAGATAATCAGTTAAGTGGATCTATCCCTACATCAACAATTGCTTCCAAAGGCTTAAACTCTCTCAAAAAGGAAAAGCATTTGTAAGTCTATTCTACGTACTCTCCTACTAAGTGCAAGCCACATATTTTATTATCATGAACAACAGGTCATTATTTCTAAAACCTTGTGTTGTCCAATGTACAAAATTCTTGTAGCCATTTCAACAAAAATCAGCTTACAGGTTGATTACCTGAAGAACTTTTCATCGCAGACATGGTACTTATACACGTGTAAGTTAAGACACAATTGAGGATTACTGTTTTTTTTACTTTGTTAATTATTACACTAATGCTTCTTGTGTAACAATGCAGGATGTTTGATGGAAACTGGTTAGGTGGCATCATTCCTGATTCAATTGCAGAAATTCAGACACTGGAAGTTCTGTGAGTTATCTTCGCCACACAAAATCACCTAATTTTGTTAAAGATACACTTCCACTTTTCTCTAGATACAATCCTTAATTCCTGATCATGACACATAATTTCATCTGAAACAGTCGGCTTAATAGGAATGGGTTTGAAGGTAAGGTCCTAGCAAACCTCCACAATCTTGTGAATGTGGTTGAACTATGAGTAATTTTTTCAAGAAATCTAGAGGTAAATTTTCTTCGTAGTTCATGTTCGAATCAAATATGTTATCTCACTCTCAGACATGTTAATTTTGACTTAGGCCAACATGGAAAGTGGAAGACGTGAAAAAATCTCACATTGCATCAGATGTAAGATGCTACATCATTCGAATAAAACTCCATGTGATGTGAAATATCCTTTTAATATAATTAAATAGGATATTTCACATCACCAGGGTCTATAAGTTTTATCCGAATGAAGTAGCATTTTACATCTGATGTATTATTAGATTTTTCCCCTAATGCTCTTGGAAGATCAACCAAGGCATTTCAACAAAAAGAGGTGTTGCTCTGACAACCATCATGGGCTCCAGAAAACTCTGCAAACTGATGGTGTTGACGCTGCCAATGAGTTAGTTCACGGCGCCAAGGAACACCACCCATCTTACCTGATTGGATGAGTCTGAGTAGAAGTTGTCATGGTTACCCTTTAAATTTTATGAACTAGTACGTTGTTAAGTTGGAAATGGTACTTAAATTTGGCCAGGGTACTTAGCTATATATTATCGGTATTAGATGGTATCAAGTTATTTTACTTGCCTTGGATTTGGTAGTAGTTTATTTGGATTTCCTTGGATATATTGTTGGCAGTAGTTATATTTTGGCTGCTTATGTATTGGATTGTCATTTTGGATTTTGGATTGAAATGATTGTTGGTTATATAATGGGAAGTGGTATTTTCAAACACTATATTGTCTTTTTTTTTGAAAAAAAATGTTAGCATAGCTTTTTAATGTGTAGCCACTGTGATGTAAATGGTCATAATTTGATGTTAGTAATACTTTAAAAGTGTAGGTAAAGCCAACAAAAACTGTTAGTAAAGCTAATTAATGTATATTAAAAACATGTTACCATATATAAAAAGTGTTACCAATGAAAACAGAGTTTTTCAAAAAAGGCGTTTTGGTAACAACAATTTGATGTAACAAAAAAAATACTGGTATGACTATAAGTCTATGGTTACAGTACTCAAAATGTTACTATAAATGTGAAAGTGTAGGCGTATACCATCTATGGGCATAGTTTTGCCAATGTAACCTAAAATTTGAAAAGTGTAACCATAGACCCCTAAGGTAGCGGCCACATTGGTTACGAACTGTTTTTTCACAAAAGTGTAACCATAGCCCTTTTTAACTTACAACCACACTTTTTGGCCTTCAACAACACTTTTTTTACTATTACAATAGGCCACTTATGGTGTAGTGTTTATAACCAGGCCCTGGTCATGGCCGAAACTTACCAAGATAACAAAAGGAAGGCCACGGTCCTTCGAAAGCAGTAGAGCACTAAGAAACATCCCCCCACTCAAGGGATGTTGCGAGAAGAGAAGTCCAAGTTATAGAATCCAACCTGGATCCAAAAGCAACCAAGCCAGGATTGAAAGATCCAGAAAGTAACCAAGCCATAGTAGAGCTTGAAGTAAACCACGCTCTCATCCAGGGGAATCCTACTATGCAAGCAACCAACCCCAAAACAAATGAAGTAAGGGAAAACAACCAAGAGAAGATAACAACCCACGGTCAAATATACATGAAAAAGAATGCGGAAACCTGGATCCAATAATTGGTATTAAACTAGGATCAAGCCAAGGTCGAAGCTGCAGTAGAAATAGAAACAATTCTAATCGATGAGAGCAATCCTTCTAAGAAGGTAAAGATGAGATCCGAACTTGGAATTATTTTCATAGAAGACCTATTGTCATTTCTCCGAATGTACGTTGATATATTTTCCTGGAGCCTGAGAGATATGCATGGCTGCATGAATTCATAGCAATGCATAGCCTGGACGTCAACCCAAACAGAAAACCCGTAAAGCAGAAGAGAATAAATTTTTCCCCAGAGAAGCAGAAAGTAATAGATGAAGAGGTTGAGAAACTACTCAAAGCTGGGATCATTTGTGAAGTCAAGTACCCGGAATGGCTGGCTAATGTGGTGATGGTAAAGAAGGCAAATGGGAAATGGAGAATGTGTGTCAACTACACCGACTTGAATAGTGCATGCCCAAAAGACCCCTACCCCCTGCCAAATATCAATTAACCGATAGACGCCACATTCGGGCACGTCATGCTAAGTTTTATGGACGCCTTCTCGGGGTACAACCAAATCAAGATGAATCTGAAAGAAATCCAAAAGACAGCATTCATCACCCACAGAGCAGTTTACGCCTATATCATGCTACCTTTCAGATTAACGAATGCAGGCTCAACCTACCAGAGAGCAATGAACAAAATCTTCAAGAACCAGCTTGGAAGAAACTTAGAGTCCTATGTTGACGACATGTTTGCAAAGTCAACAAGCATCCCCAATCATATCGAAGATCTAAGAGAATGCTTTGACAACTTAAGGAAATACTTACTAAAGTCCAATCCGGAAAAATGTACATTTGGAGTGGGAGCCGGAAAATTTCTAGGATTCATGATAAGCAATCGGGGAATTGAATCCAACCCATAAAAAATAAAGGCAGTCCAGGAAATGAAGCATCCTAGAACCCGAAAGGATGTTCAGAAACTAGCAGCACTTAGAAGATTCATCTCAAAGCTAGCTGAAAGATGTTTACCTTTCTTTGATCTATTGAAAGGAGCAAACAATAAGAAAGAAGTAAATTGGAACCCAGAATGTCAAAGCCAAAGCGCATTTAAAGAAATCAAAAGATATCTCTCCCAACCACCAATCCTAACTAAAGCCCAACCCGGGGAACCCCTATTCCTCTACTTGTCAGCAGGGGCCCTGGCAGTTGGAGCAGCACTAATCAAGGAATAGAATGGAAAACAACAACCAGTTTATTACGTTAGCCAGATGATAAAAGACTCTGAGACCAGATCTCCAAGATTGGAAAAGTTCATATTTGTCTTAGTCAAGGCATCCAGAAAGCTCAGACATTACTTCCAAGGAAAAGAGATCTGGGTTGTGACTAATCAACCCTTCAGGAAGATAATACACAAGCCAGATGTCTCAGGAAGACTTGTAAATTTGGCAGTCAAGCTAAGTCAATTCAACTTGAGTTTCATCCCAATAACTTCTGTCAAAGCCCAGGCACTTGCTGACTTTATCATAGAATGCAACTTTCCGGAAGATTAGCCTAGGTCCATAAGCATTGACGCAGAGAGCAGCCATGATCATAACCTGGGAGCCTGGGCTCTCAAGGATGATGGACCTTCAATAAATGAATGGTCAGGAGCAAGGATCATCCTAAAGAGCCCAGATGGTTTTACAATTTAAACTGCTATCTCCTTCAGATTTTCAACAACAAACAACCAGGCTGAGTATGAAGCCCTGATTACAGGATTGAAGCTCTTAAGGACCCTTAGGAACCAGGACCTTGACATCTATAGCGACTCCCAGATTGTAGTCAAGCAAACAAACGGCAAGTACATAGCGAAGGATCCAGTTCTAGTCAAATACCAGGCTCTGGTCCAAAGCTACCTTGCCTTAATACCACGAAGCCAGGTCCTTAAAATCTACCGAGAAGAGAATTTAGAGGACGATACCCTGTCTAACCTGGTTTCAAAACTCATCAGACCTAGATTGCTCTGTCTACTTTGAGGAATTACAAAAGCCAAGTATAGAATATGAAGAGGTCATGGAGATAGACAACAGGCCGAATTGGAGGACTCCTTTAATCAACTACTTAGACAATGGAGAACTCCCAGAAGACAAAGGGAATGCTCAAAGATTAAAAGTTAAGGCATCAAAGTTCTTCCTTGCAGAAGGAATACTCTATCACCGGACATTCTCTTCACCTATCCTGAGATGTGTTGGCACAGAGGAGGCAGAATATTGTTTAATGGAAGTCCATGAAAGAATATGCGGAGATCATATATCTGCGAAGGCCCTGGCTCACAAGATAATAAGGCAGGGTTACTACTGGCCAACAATCCACCAAGATGCAAGCGACTTTGTGAAAAAATGTAAGTAGTGCCAAATCTTCAGCAACGTATCCCGGCTAAGCCCAGTCCTACCCTCATTAGTCCTATATCCAATTCCCTTTGCTGTTTGGGGAATAAATATCATCGTACCTTTCCCCCGAGCTAGAGGAGATCTAAGATACCTACTAGTCTCGATCGATAACATGACTAAATGGGTGGAGGCAAAGGCAATGAGAACCATAAACCAGCAGGATTGTATAAAGTTCATGGATAATATCTTGATGAGGTTCGGAATCCCAAGAGTCCTGGTATCAGATAATGGACCACAGTTTGTTGGCTCAGAATTCGAATCCTATCTCCAAGAGTGGGGCATCAAGCATAGGAAATCATCAGTAGCATACCCTCAGGGAAATGGACAAGTGGAAGTAACAAACCGAATCCTTCTCCGGGGCATCGAGAGAGGTTTAGAGAAAGTAAAAGCAAGTGGATAGAAGAATTGGCCAATGTACTATGGGCCTACAGGACCAGTCCCCGAACAAGCACAAGCGAAACACCTTTCAAATTAGCTTACGGAACAGAAGCAATGTTGCCCATCCAGGTAGGATCCCCCTCTCACCGAGCAATGAACTTCGATGAAATAGCCAATGAGGAGGGGCTCAGAACAAATATCGAGCTCTTTGATGAGGTACGGGACCAGGCTATAGCAAAGATGGAAAAATATAAGGAGAAGACTAAGGAACACTTCAGCAAGAAGTCCAGGGTCAAGAACTTTCAAGTTGGAGACCTGGTACTTCGACACATAGAAGCTTCGGATCCAAAAAATATTAGAAAGCTCATGCCCAAGTGGGAGGGGCCTTAAAAAATCAAAGAAATATTTAGGCCAGAGACTTACAAGCTAGAAAGCATGGATGAATCAGAGATGTTAGATATATTTGAGATGTCATGTCTAATATATTTCATGTTTAGTTTTCAGATCTTAACAAACAGGAAATATCAGTACTTACTGGAATCTGTACTTACTGGAAGTCAGAACTTAAGGATATCAGAACTTAGATTATCAGAAGATAAATATCAGAAGATGGATATCAAAACTTAAGTACGAGAGGACTAACAGTTAAGGAAGGAAGCTGATTTACAGGAAAGAAGATCGAGACTAATACAAAAAGAAGATATGCATGGAAAGAGTTAGAGGACTGAAAGAATTATATAAGATATCTGATTGATATATTTTAGGAGACATAATTATATTTCATATCAATTAGAAGTTATCTTGTAACTGTGTACTATAGAAACACAGACATAGGTTTACACTATATGTGTTATCATTATCGAGAAGATCATACATTGTAACCTAGCAGCTCTCGTGATATTTGTTCATCACTGAGAGAGAACAGTTCCATTGTAACAGAGTTTATTATATTGAATATATCTGTTTACAGTTAGTTGTGTTCGAAATTGATTTGATTGTATTCTACACTGTATTCAACCCCCTTCTACAGTGTTGTGTGACCTAACAATTGGTATCATAGCCTATCTGTTAACACACATACAGTAAAGATCCAAACAATCATGTCTGAAGAAGCAAAAAATCCAACCAAGCCCACCAAAACTGAAGAAACTAAAAACACTCAAATCCACAGTCGATATGAGACTATTAGGATTCCCATACTGAGACCTTCTGAGTATCCCATATAGAAAGTGAAGATGGCTATGTTTCTGGAAGCTACAGATCTAGAATACCTTGACAGAATTAATGAAGGACCGCATAAACCAACCAAACTCTCCGTTGTAGTTGCAGATCAGCCATCAAAGACCATACCAAAGGAGAAAAGTGAGTATACAGCTGAAGATATCTCATCCATTTCCAAGGATGCAAAGGTAAGGCATTTGCTGCATAGTGCCATTGATAATGTCATGTCAAACAGGGTAATTCATTACAAGACTGCAAAGGAGATATGGGATGCTTTGGAGACAAGATGTCAGGGAACTGATGCAATCAAGAAGAATAGGAGGACTATACTCACTCAAGAGTATGAGCACTTTGACTCAAAAATTGTTGAGTCATTAACTGACTTATATGACAGGTTTGTCAAACTCTTGAATAATCTGTCACTAGTGAACAAGGAATATGATCTTGAAGATTCAAATCTAAAATTCCTTTTAGCTCTTCCTGAAAGTTGGGATTTGAAGGCTACTACTATAAGAGACAACTATGCTCTTGATGAAACTACTCTTGATGAAATTTATGGTATGCTCAAGAGTTATGAACTTGAGAAGGATCAAAGAAGCAAGAGATATGGGAGAAAGTCAAGGACAGTTGCTCTTAAGACTGAGGAGGAATTCCCCAAAGTGGTTGTCTCAAAGAAAGGCAAAGTAAAAGCTCTTTTCACAAAGTCTGATTTAGAATCATCAAGTACTGATGATGATGATTCAGAAACTGAAAGTTTACCTGAAATAGATGTTGATGAAGAGATTATGAAATTGTGTGCTCTTATGGTAAAGGGTATCACAAAGATAGCCTACAGGAAATTCAGAAGGGGAAAGAAGTTTTTCAAGAAAGGTGGAAGTACTGATAAGAATGGTTTCAGAAATTATGAAGGCAAAAGTGCAAAGTCTGACAGAGGAGACAACTCAAATGTCAAATGCTATAATTGTGGTGAAAGACGCCACATATACCCTGACTGCAAGAAAGGAAAGAGTGACAAAGGCAAGGAACTTGTCGCAAAAAAGAAAAGCTGGACAGACTCTTCAGATTCTGAAGATGAGGTGAATCATGCTTTAATGGCAAATGTTGATGGCAGCCCTGAAACTGTTGAATTAAATGTACCTCAAACAACTTATGCCTTTCATACTGATGATATTACTGAGTTGAGATTATATCTTAAAACCATGTTTATTAGCTACAGAGATCAAACTTTAACATATGAAAGATTAACTTCTGAAAATCTTGCTTTTAAGAAAAGGAATGATTATTTAGAAAAAGAGTTAGTTATGTTCTATCAAACTCAGAAAGAGAGAGATGATGCTTTTTATGTTAGAGATGAATTGCTAAAATTGAATAAATCTCTCAAAACTGAGTTAGAAAAAGAAAAAGAGATTATCAGGACTTGGATTAACTCTAGCAGAACAACTCAGAATTTATTAAGTAGTGGAAACTAGAAAGAGGGCTTAGGTTATGGAGATGATAAAAGTGAAAAAGGAACTGAACAAATTGAGCCAATTATTGTTAAACAAACTGTTAAGCCAAAGGTAAATCCTGTTAAGTTTGTAGCTAAAACTGTAAAGTCTGATTCTAAAAAGATGAAAGAGTCCGTGACAGAAGTTAAGGAGAAGTCAACTTCTGACAAATTAGAACAGGATAAACCAGTTGAAGTCAATATAGGCTTAATGACAAAGTAGCAGCTTAAGCATAAGCTGAAAGAAATAAGGAATGCCAACAAGGTTAAGGCAACTAGGAAAAATAGGAATGGAAAGGAAGGTGTGAATAAAAGCAATAATTATATGTCTGTTCCTAATGCTCCTAGAAAGAAATGTTATAAATGTGGAAACTCTAACCATCTTGCTTCTTTTTGCAGGAAGAATAAGAAAATAAACTCTTTACCTCCTAAGTCAGGAGTTAAGAGTCAGTCTGTTAGGTTTAAGCCACAAAATCCTTATTTTTATTGTGGAAGTTTATGGAATTCCATTTATACTTGTAAGGAATATCATAGTTTGTACTATGATTATTATCAAATAAAACCTTCTTTGAAGAAAGTTGCTTTAATTCCTTCTAGTGTAAAGTCTGATGCAAAATCTGATATAAGTTCTGATAAACAGCATGTTAGCATAAACTCTGATATTAAATCCGCTGCAAATGCTAACAAACTTAAAAATGCCAAAGGATTCAAGCAAGTCTGGGTCCTTAAAACTAACCATTAGTGGTCTTTGTTATTGCAGAGCAACAGGAAAAGCATCCTAGTAATGGATAGTGGATGTTCAGGACATATGACTGAAAATAAAGCCCTGCTCTCAGACTTTGTGGAGAAAGCTGGCCCAGGAGTTTCTTATGGAGATGGCAACATGGGAACAACTCTGGGATATGGTATTATTAATCATAGGAATGTCATTATTGAAACAGTAGCTCTTGTCTCAGGACTTAAACACAATCTGCTGAGTGTGAGTCAAATCTGTGACAGAGGTTATCATATGGATTTCTTTGAAGAACACTGTGAAGTTGTAAGCAATTCTACAGGCAAAGTGGTTCTGAAAGGTTACAGGCATGGTAACATTTATGAAGCCAGACTTTCAACAAGTTCTGATGGTTCTGCAATCTGTCTGTTGAGTAGAGCATCAATTGAAGAAAGCTGGAATTGGCATAAAAGACTCTCTCATTTAAATTTCAACAACATAAATGAGCTTGTAAAGAAAGATCTTGTGAGAGGATTTTCAAAATCAGTATTTGCTCCTGATGGCCCTTGTGATTCATGTCAAAAGGCAAAACAAAGAAAATCTTATTTCAAGAGCAAAACGGAGTCATTAATTCTTGAGCCTTATCACCTATTGCATGTTGATCTATTTGGTACAGTCAATGTCATATCTATTGCAAAGAAGAAATATGCTATGGTTATAGTTGATGAGTTCACAAGGTACACTTGGGTGTACTTCTTGCACAAGAAGAATGAAACTGCATCTACTCTAACTGATCATGTCAGACAGCTGGATAAGTTGGTCAAAGATTCTGTTAAAATTATAAGAAGTGATAATGGCACTGAGTTTAAGAATTCAATCATGGAAGAGTTCTGCAAAGAGCATGGAATCAAACATGAATTTTCTGCACCTGGAACTCCACAGCAAAATGGAGTTGTAGAAAGAAAGAACATGACTCTCATTGAAGCTGCACGAACTATGCTTGATGAAGCAAATTTGTCAACCTACTTTTGGGCTGAAGCTGTGCAGACTGCTTGTTTTATACAGAATGCAACACTCATAAACAAGAAAGGAAAAACGCCATATGAGATGGTGAAGAAAAAGGAGTCAAATCTGAAATACTTTCATGTATTTGGATGTAAGTATTTTGTTCTTAAGACTCATCCTGAACAGCTGTTAAAATTTGATCTTAAAGCTGATGAAGGAATTTTTGTTGGATATCCACTTTCCACAAAAGCCTTCAGAGTCTACAATTTAAGAACAAGAGTTGTCATGGAATCTATCAATGTATCTTTTGATGATAAGAAAATTACTGGACTTGAAGATTTCAATGATCACGATCAGCTAAGATTTGAAAATGAAGACTTAAATTATGATTCTGTAAATTCTGATTACTTATACTCTGATCCTGTAAGTACTGATGTCATTGAATTTGTGGTAACAACTCCAAAGCAAAATGCACCTGTCTAGGGGGAGCAAGCTGAAGATCCTACCACATCTCAAGACTCTAAAGAAGAATCAGAACCTGACACTGGCTTTTCAAGTTCTGATTCACCTAGTTCTAATGAGCCAAATTCTGATAATTCTGGAAGCTCTTATTTTAAGCTAATAGGTTACTCAGATGCAGATTTTGCAGGATGCAAAATAGACAGGAAAAACACTAGTGGAAGCTGCCAATTTCTTGGAGGCGGATTGGTTTCTTAGTTTAGCAAGAAACAGAAGTTAATTTCCACATCAACTGCAGAAGCAGAATATATTGATGCAGGAAGCTGTTGTGCGCAGATTCTTTGGATGAAGAATCAGTTACTGGATTATGGGTTAGAATTTTCTTAATCCCTATTTACTGTGATAATCAAAGTGTTATTGCTATGACAGGTAATCCAGTTCAACACTCAATAACAAAGCACATCAGCATTAGGTACCATTTCATAAGGGAACATGTGATGGAAGGTACAGTGGAAATGCATTTGATTCCAACAGATCAACAACCAGCAGATATCTTCACAAAACCACTATGTGAAGCTACTTTTATAAGACTGGTAAATGAACTTGGAATGGTTTCAGGTTCTTTCTCTAAATCTGCTTAGTTTTTGTTCTCATGCATCAGACTTTATGATCAGTGTTTACAAATTGTCTTATCTTCATGAAATCTGTTCATTAATTGAAAATTCATTAAATGTTGATTTATCTGATGTGGATCTATATACTCTGATAAGTGTTTTGAATGTTCTGTGACTATTCAATCCAATGAGGATAACTGTTCTAGATATTGACCTAGTAGTCTTTAACTTACTGGAAATCCCATGTTTGAATTAGTTGTTTATGTGGAAACTCATTAACACACGCAAATTCTGATTTTGAGTTTAGTCAAGTTTACTTTGTGTATCTTATTACTAAGTCACAAACTAGATTCTTGTTTCTTATCTGTTAGATTCTGATGTCAGTAAATCTTAAGGATGAACTAAATGCTGATAAGCCTCACTTATCAAAAGAAAAGAAAAGAAAATGAAATAAAAGTCAGGTACTCCTTTGAGATCTAGAGTAAATATGTGGAAGGGAAGACCCAAGTGCATTGCTGGTATTAAGTAATATGCATTAGAAAAGCAAATACATTTTCTTGATGACTTTTCACATTCTCTGATTACTGGAGAAATACTATGACAACAGCATAAATTCTGATAAGCAGTCGTGACTCACTTACACTGAGAAGCCACTGTAAAAAGGAATTTCAAAAGATGCATAAAATGAGCACAAACAGTTGAGGTGGACTCTTGCATAAATTTGTTCTATAGTAGACTTCATGATTGATAACAGATTTTAAGCACTTTTCTTAGTTATGCCTTATTTCTAAGATGTACTGAAGTTTATCAGACTTTAATCTTTATCTGATATTCTGCTGAATGCACACACTTTCACTCCATATGAATGATGAAAATTACTGTGGTGATTAAGTTGTTTTTGACATACAGTTAAGTGTCATTTGCATAAATTCTGAGGACAAGTTCTGATGAAAGTTCTGATGATTAAAATCTGAAGAATCAAGTCAGTATTTGTATGAAGAATCACAGAAAATGATATTCACTTTTTGAGTTGAGAAGCCATATTCTGATGACTGTTAAAATCTGATATAAGTTTAAGTTCTGATATTAAATCCTGATAGAATCCTTGATGCTTACGTGGTATTATTCTTTACTTGACTTATTTGTGGTAAAAACTGAAACAGTCATATTTAAATCAAAATATATTTGGGTAAGATAAAAACAATCATAATCATTATGGGTTAGTGGTAAACGTGTAAGTCCTGAAAAACTGCATGTACACGGTAATTATTGCTTATTTTATGTGCCCATTAACTCCTGCTTTAATTTTTTACTGACTGATCACACGTTGCCAGGTGTAAAGTGTATCCCATGCTTCAAAAATATAACCGTTGAGTGGAGAGAGTATATATATAGGGGTTAAAAGATTTTCTAATCTTTTACTTACTTTTCTTTTCTTCATTTCTATTATTTTCTCTCATCTACTAATATTCTCTGAAGCAGTTTTACTTACAGGCATTTTCACAAACACCTTTCGCGCAATATATTTTCTCACTTTATTTCTTACAGAGATGGCACCAAAAGACCTCATTTTCAATGGAGCTAAGTTTGTTCCTAACTACTCGTATATTCTTAACAAGGCTGAAGCTCCATCAGAATTTCACTTTATTCAGAATTTCCTTACTAATTCTGATATTGGGTATGCTTTGACCCAACCTGAAGAATTCTCTGGAACCCAAGTGTTGGAGTTTTGGAAAAGTGGAATCTATGATGATGGTGGTGCTCAAGGGTCCCCAAGTATTATCTTTACAACAGGGGACGATGAGCATGTCGTGACTTTGGCTACAGTTCGCCAAACATTGCAGTTGCCTGAGAACTGCGCTTATACAACTATTGAGGAGCCGGTTCTTCAAAATATGATGTCCAGTTTGGGGTATGAAAAGACATTGGCAAAACTGGGTCAATTGAAGAGATCTTACATAAGGAGGGAATGGAGTTTCTTCTTTGACTGCATCACAAAGGCTTTTATAAACAAATGTTCTAATTTCGATGCAATTCATATATTCAGTCCACAAATCGGGTATGCTCTCATTAATCAAACTGATTTTGATTATGCAAGTGTTGTTTTAGGCTTTATTGGGGATAGGATGACAGAAGATAGGAACACTGTTTATTTAGCTAGATTATGTCAGCTTATTTATAGTTTTTGTTGTGTTGATAAGCCCCAATTAGCTAGTGAATTACTTCCATCATTTAAACTAGCTAAAAGAGCTTTTAATGACTTATTATCTACTGATAATAAAAAGGTTGTGTTGAGACCCCTCCAAATACCTTTATTTATCAAACAAGCCTTAATAATCTATGATCTAGTTACATACACTGCATTATATCCTGATGTCCAACCATCTGAACCTCGACCATCAGCACCTACCACCACTACCCAAACACCTCAAACTTTTCAACCACAACCAAAATCTACCATCAGGACATCTGTCAAACCATCACCTCAATCATTTCAACCTGAATCATCAGCACATACCATCAGATCTTCATCTTCCAGACCAAAGAGGACAAAGTCTATTCTTCAACCTCCACAAAGAGAAGGAAGATGATTCTCAGAGATGAATCTGATAGTGATGAAGAGGAAATAGTTGAAGCACGGGTTCATGCATCAGAACCTGTGATAGTTGAAGCTGAGAATTTTACTTCTCAGACAGAAACATCAACTCAAAGTTCTGATACTTTGAAAAGAAAGAAATCTGTAAGTTCTGTTACTGCTGAAGCAACTCCTTCATTGGCAAGGAGATTGAAGAAAATGAAGGCTATGAGGTATTTGGCTAAGGCTACATCAGAAGATACTGAAGAAGCTGAGGAAGGGGATGAGGAATCTCTGATCTCACAAGAACCGATTATCATTGAAGCCCTTCCAGCTCAAGCCAAAGACACTGCTACTGATACAGCTGTAACCCCTCTTGTCTCTCCTATTAAAGCTACAGATGATGCTAAAGAACAAACTGAAAATTCTGAAATAGATATTCATAATTTGAATATACCAAATATTCTTTATCTGGAAGCTCCATCTACAGAAGCTCAGCAATCTCCAACTTATTTTCCAATTTTAAATGTTGAGATACCATCTACATCAACCACACCAGCTCTGGAGATAAATTCTGATGTTCAGAATTTAAATGAAGTTGTTCCTGAATCTCCAGTTGCTTCACACACTATTGTGCTGTCAGAACATAATGAGTCTTCCTCAAGTTCTGAAGACAATGTTTCTGTTGAGACTCCAGTTCCCATTCTGGGAAAGGAAGAATTGGTGAAGAAATTTGTTGAACAGGAAGCACCTATTCCTTGGGAGGATACTCATAGAGGTGTGGAGTGGACCAAGAAGTGGAATGACACTGATTTTATTCCAAGTTCTAACATTCTGACAGAGCATATTGCTAAAGCTGATGAGTTGCTCACAAATGCTGATTTAAAGACACAACTCAAGATCACTGCTCTATCTACCAAACATCTTCAAGGTCTACATACTTCTACTCATGAAAAGGTTGATACACTAAAGGAACATGCTGATAAGCTAGATCTACAGATCAAGCTTGACAAGAAAAGATATATCAGACCTACTCTTGAGAAAATTGAAGCCATTGAGAAGATTCAAGGGAAGCAACAGGCCCAAATTGATGATGTCCTGGCTAACCAAGTTTCTCAGAAAGATCAATTGGATGAAATTCAATCTTCAGTAGAACTTCTTCTATCTCTCTTACTTCCTGATGATGCCAAAAAGGGGGAGAAGGTAGTTAAGTCAAAATGCTCACCTACTCAAATACTGAAGAAAAAGGATGATAAAGGTGATGACCAGGGAAACTCTGATAAGAGTAGAGGTGAAGGAAAAGTTCAAGGAAAATCTTCTACAAAGAACAAGTCAAGTTCTGATGCTATGAATGCTAAAAGTCTGAAGTCAAGTTCTGATAAACAAATTCTGATGTCAAGTTCTGATATTCTGATTCAGTCAGGATCTGAAGACTCTCAGAAGATTTTACAAACTCTGAAGCTAAAGGGGAAGCAGACTACTGTTTATTACAAAAATCCTAAAATCCAGACACTTGATGAGGAGATAGCTAGAAGATTATTTCTGAAACAAAATCCAGGAATGGATTTGGAAACTCTCAAGGAGGAAGAAGCTAAATTTGCAGCTGAGAAGACAAATCTTAAGTCTAAAGCTTCTGATACAAAGAAACCTCCAAGGCTAAGGAAAAAGGCATTGTGATCAGGGAAAAGTCAAATTATGAGACTTCAAAGTCCAAGACTAGATCACAAACTAAGATTGATCCTAAATCAAAAGGAAAAGAAAAGGTTGGAGAACCTTTAAAGATTGAGAAAAAGATAAGTTCTTCTGTTCCAGTCTATCAAACTACAATGCATGATGATGATTTGATAGAATATGAAACTGTTCAAATTCTGAAGAGAAGAAAGATAATTGAAGAATCTAAAACAACCTCTGACACTGTTCAAGTTGTTCAGAATGAAGAACAGCAAGCTACAGAAGCAGCAAATTCTGATCTAGTTAATTCGGAAAAAGATGACAATTGCTGATAAGAAGAAGCTGTTATGGAAGAAAGCTACTCCAAGTGAACCAAAATCCAATCTTATGATGAATCAACTCTCAACATATGGCTTGAGATCCAAGCAACCTAGAGATAGATCTGGATTAGATTTTGATGAAGAGAAGATACAAACAGGATTAGAAGTTACTCTAAGAGATCCCTTCATGTTGACAGACAAACCATATGAACATATCAAACAAAAGCACTTTGACAAAGTGTTGTCTGCTCAAATCGTGATAGATGCTCATGATAAGGAAAATCTAAAGGAGAAATTGATTTTATTTCTCAATGATGGATTAACTTACAGACTAGCTGATACTGATGTGCTAAAAAAGTCTGTCCGGGGTCGGGGATCCGGGTTGTCACGAGTTCCATTTCCCTTAATAATACGTAATCTTAATAATCAACCAACTACTGCGTACTGTGACCCCACTATACACACACACCACAAGTTATAGTCTCAGAGATGAATATCCAAAAATAACACAAGTCATTTTATTCCACAATTATAAACCATTACACCTTAAAAGGGTTTCTGAATAAATTTACATATTCTTTGCCATTATTACAATTCATAAGTATACATAAGTCTGGTACATCAAAAGTTGAAAGCCTAGCCTATTGGTAGTTCCTACCTCAGCTACAACGGCATCAACGCCTACAGGAAACTGCGGAACGTTCCTATCCGCTCATGAATTGGGAGCTTGGTCCTGTTTATCTTGTCTATTTATTGTTGTGTGATGAAAGAAGAAAGCAAGGGTGAGCAACAAGCCCACCAAAATAATATGTATAATGATTTACAATATGTGAGCATCCTCATAGTACTCATGAAAGTCTTGGTCAAGAAAAAATGAACCAAGTTTAAAATCTTATCGCGACCAAGTCGCAAAATATTCAGTATATATGTATATATACTTTTCAAAATCTTGGAAGTCCTCTTCCATGCATAATATACACAGAGTTCCAGTTTATAACTGTATAAAATATCGTTGCAAGGTGATCTCAAATATCTAACCTTGTCTCAATGTTTTTTGTGAAAATCTTTGTCATGCATAAGATACTCATTAACCAGATATAAGTTGAAAAGATGAAGTTACAAGATACTCCAATATACTTATATCTTTTCCGGATACTACTTGAACTACCACCGTTCAAGTTATAATCAGTTTCAAAAGTTCATCACATAGATGAGACTACAAGTTAAGATTTGAATAGATTCAATCTTTGAAATATCATTCAAAAGAAATGAAGTTACGAGATACTCCATTAAGTCCTGATATATATCCATATATATATATATATCTCATACATTTCCTGAAAACCTCTGTCATGTAAAGTATGAACAGAGTTGTAATATCCAATGAATTTGGAAAGAAAAGAATTTTGGCATAAACCCGATATCTTGCTGATCAGGCAAAGATACCAATAAGTAACCTTTTCTACTAGTAGATGGATGAATCCCCCACCGGTCATCACCCTGGCCATATTAGGACCTTGTGCTGGACCGCCACCCGGCCTCTTACGCGTTGATGGACTGCCAACCAGCCACTTACACTTTGATAGACCGTACCCCGGCCTGTCGATTATGCCGACTCAATTGGATGGACTTACTTCCCGAACGTTGGGTAAGTAATCAATTCATTTATCAAAACAGCAACCTCGTTGTGAATATAAAATACATCACAGAGCCGGATCCCTCAATTTTTAAGCGAGTATTTAAATCCCCTTCAAAAGGAAGACTCGAAAACGAGTTTTGGGATCCGCTCTAACTTTTAAAATCATTTTGAAGACTCGAAAACATTTTTAAGAATATTTGGAGTAATGCTGATTTAATGAAATAAATCAGTCCCGATATATTAGAAAATGTCTGAATATTATTATTTTAAATAATATTCCCATATGGATAATCCTTATACAAATAATTGAAGTAGAAGTTTTAAAACTCATATTTGAAATGAATAATAAATAACCAAAGATATACTTATACGAAAGTACGATCTTTATTTGAATAATCGAAAATAAGTTTGATTATCGAAACATTATTCTTTAAAAAAATAAAGAATATTATTTAATAAAATAAGCGGAGTCATAAGTCCTCGAATGAATATTCAAAATAATATTCATTAAATAAAATAAGCGGAGTCATAAGTCCTCGAATGAATATTCAAAATAATATTCATTAAATAAAATAAAGTTATCGAATAAACCTTATTCGATTAATAGTTTTGAAAACTATATCTATATATATATAAATATATATATAATACTCGGGAACATCGACTCCCGGTTTAGAAAATGTTCACCTTTGGGTTCCCTATACTAAGGGTATACGCAACTACTGCTTATCTTTAGCATAGGTATTATGCAACTTATAAGCATTTGAATTGATAATAGAATATCAAAATTACGAAACAAGCATGCATATAAATATCATATCACATGCTCCAATATATCGCAAAGCTTTGCGAATAATAATCATGCACTTATCACAAGATAATGCATATGCAGATATACATCACAACAATAGTATAACGGGTAGAAAACTTGCCTGAGTGTTCCCGGAATAGACTTAAGCTTAGACTGGGTCCGGTAACCTATGAACAATAATATAATCTGGAATTAGACCACAGTCGCTTAAGAAACTAGTATTTAACCACTTAGACCCTAACGTTCGCTTTTGCGCTTAGCGATTTACATAAGTCGCTCGAGTACCCACGGTTCCACCATTTTTATTAAATTAACCGTTACGAATTTTAAGGCGACGCTTTCCCAAATACCCTACCAACTGACCCTTTAACCTATCAAAATTATTTCATACTCCAAATAGTCATTTAAGGACCTTAACCAAGGTCTCAAAGTAAGGCGAGGGGTAATGGTTCGTTCGCGAAACGCCGTTACTTAAAACGGTCGTTTCTCCTAAACCGGGCATCGGATTCAAGCGAACCACATATCAAAATGAAGATTGTAACATGAACTGTCTAAAAATGGCAATAGTAAAAATCTAACAGTGAGTTCACGGGTCCTGAAGTTAAGAACAAAAACAGTCTAAGGTAAATCGGGCATTACGACGGCTATGTTTACGCGATTATCAAATTTTAAACTACTCCAATCCATCCACAAATCAACCCACAATCAACATTACAACCAAACTCCATTCATACCTAACTACAACAGCCCCAACATCTCAAGATTTCCAATTTATACTACCTCCAAACATGAACTAAAAGTTATACTTAAGTTCATTAACCAATAATCCAAGATTTACAACTCAAACTCATTACAAATCCAACCAAACTCTAAATATACATGAATCATGCTTCTCATGAACTATACCAAACATAAAAAGCTCTAAACATTCAAAAGTAAGGCTAGGTTATGAGATTATACCTTCCTTGGTGAGTAGGAGTACTAAGGAGCTTGAAACAACCCTTGAAAATCCTTACAAAAGCTATATCTAAACAAAAACATAAGATCAAAATTTTCAAGATCTTGAAAACACTATTCACCCTCTTCTTCCATGAATTATTGGAAGAGATTGTGAAGGAAATGTAAGCTTAGATTCATAGGATAGCTATATCTATGTACAAGGAACCTTGGATAATTACCTCACCATTTAACAATGCTTGGAACTTGAATTTGGATTTTCTTTTCTTTGAAAAAAAGAAAGAAGCCGAGAGCTTCTTGCTTGGAAATGAAAAGTCAATTTGTGTTTTGTGATTTGTTTTGCCTTGGCTTGGTTGCTACCTTTTGTTTGTTAATTAAATTATTACCATGGTAAAAATTGTGTGGCTCACAATCAACCAACCAATCCTTCCCACTTTGTCATGCTCATGCCATCTGCTTATGTCATCTTGTTACACTTGTCTTCCTCTTGTTGGTGTGATGACATCATCGTCCATTAACCTCTTTGATTAACCCCTAATTACTTGGCTAATGACCGCTGATTTGTTATACGGTTCGCTTAACTTTCGTTCTCGTATCGTTTGAGGGATCATACCCGGGATCTTATTACTTGGGTTCCCCTAAACCTTTCTCAATATTTTATATTCCTTTTATGATCCTCTCTTAAAATCCTTGAATTAAAATCCTTTTAATCATGTTACCTTATACTCAATTCTTTATGTATCTGGTGGATTTTCGGGAAAAATCAAAGTGTTCGAATTTGGATTCTGACGATCTTTACATACACTTATATGCCATATAGAGTACTAATAAGATCTCAGAATATCAATAAAAGAACCCCTACAAAGTGTGGCATGAAAAGTTTTCTTATTCAGCATAATCAGCAAAATCACTATTCATAAGGGTTACAAAAAGTTCAAAATTTTTTGGGGTTATTACAGTCTCCCCTCCTTAAAAGGATTCCATCCCGGAATCAGATAGAAAATGAATAGGGATACTCTCTTAGCATTGCACTTTCTAACTATCCAGTAAATTTTCCTACATTGTAGTGCTACCACCAAACTTTGACTAGTTTGGTAACCCTTCTTCTAAGCACTTGTTCCTTTTCGATCAATAACCTTTCCTGGTTGCATGTCTATGCGCTCATATGCCCCTATTTGTCTGGCATCCAGATTACACTTAACATTGATATGCGGAACACGTTATGAACTTGCTACAGGTTCGGGGGTAGGGCTAGCTCATATACTAACTTCCCAATACGTCTTAATATCCCCAAGGGTCCAACACTTCGTGGGCTTAGCTTTCCTTTCTTTCCGAACCTCATCCATCCTTTCCAAGGGAATACCTATAACAGCACTAGGTCCCCTACTTCCTATTCTTTGTCATTTCGTGTCAAATCAACATACTTCTTATGTCCATCTTGGGCTACTACCAACCGTCCTCTGATTAGATCTATTTTATCCTTGGTCCTTTGGACCACTGCTGGTCCGAGCATCTTGCGCTCTGCAACATCATCCTAACATAAGGGAGGACATTGTGTTCCCTCAAGGATCTCATAAGGCGATATCTCGATACTGGCATACGATCTATTATCGTAAGAAAACTCAATCCGCGTTAAGTGATAATTCCAAATTCTTTCAAGTCTATCGCACAGACTCTCATCATAGCTTCTAGCACTATAGCTTTTGCTTCTCAATACTCCTTCTTTTCTTGTTCGTAGTCATTACTATCTTCCGTATATAATACTATACTGGTTACACTTTTTCTCGTTAGTATTCTATAACTTTTTAATAACAGCATCAACCTTAGTATCACGAATGCATTTCCATTCCGAATACCACCATACTTGGTACCACTTCATCTCTAGCTGCCTCCATCTTCGAAAGCTTGGTCCTTCGTGTAGAAGTAAAAGAATTTATTGAGAGATCACTATGATCATGAACACTTGTTCTATTACATAGTTAGTACAGAAGGTGGCCAGCCTTTAGTACTTGACAAGCAATTAAACAACATGTAGTATCCTACAAGGCTTCTATCACACAGATAGATAGTCATTCGGCAATACCTCCCCTTTCTGGAAGGGTTGTTCTTCTCAGCTTATACAAAATGAAAAGGAGAGAAAAGAACGAATTGAAGAGAATTGTATATGAAATAATACTGCCACAAATATCTGGCTTGGAATCTACCTCTGAACTATAGAGGTTTTTCATGGGAGAACAAAACATATGTATCTATATCAATATCTAGAATTATCGTATCGCATTTCACATGCTTAAATATTTTTGATATTCCGTCCATCATTCTATGGACCCATGCTCTTCCTCGAGCTTATACACAATCACCTTTGAAACTCTCTTGACATCGAAAATCGAATCTGGGATCTCATTCTAGACATCATCGTTACTAGAATTTTATGCTTGCACTGCAACCTTCCTCGTATAGTAATACGACTCTCTATTGATAAGAATGAATAAGTATTCAATAGGTAGATAATCTACTTAATTAGTCTATCAATGATAACTTATACACCACCACAACCCGATTAGTGGTACTCAATCTCAACATCCATTCCAATACAACTCTCACGGTTGTAAGTAATCGGCTCATTACTCGTAGAATCATTCCTGCATTACTATGGTCCACCGTTGACCTACTGTAGTCATTCATTTTCCATGAAGTCATAATAGCTAACCATACGGAGTCCATATCTGTCATATCAATTTCTTCTAAGAAGGTAACATAATCACCATTCACGATTCATGAAGAACACTCTTGATCCTGACGTACATACATGACATGAAGCAGATAAAATTGCAGAAGAGTTTCAATGAAACCAACGATAGCAGATTAATACTATAATTAACCATATATCTTTATTGGGAGACATGAAGCTCAAAGGTTCATTTAGTCCTTTCGTAACATGGTCCTGGCTAATCTCAAGATGTACCTTCTAAGATAGGTAGTCGCTCACAGCGGTAACATGAATTAAATCTTTACCAAACTACTATTACGGTGGAGTATCACACAATCATCAGAAGGAATGTCAATCTTTCAAACCATAATACAACCTTCACGGCTTTAACCATCATCACTGTATTCCTCTGGCACGAGCGCCTATAATTGCTCTCTTACACTTAGACTGTCGGCCACCTCATTGGCCTTTCCTGATAGTAATAGTTCCTTACAATCAATGTCTTTTAAATGATCTTCAACTAAATTTTCTACCTCATTTCCAATCACTGCTTGTGTGAAAATGCTCTTCCTTACGCTTTGGTGAAAAAAAAATATATCACCATTTTTCCATAAGTTATTGCCTCGGACTTTTAGAGGTTAACATTGTCACGACTGACTCTCGATCATACTTAGGACGTCTTTTATCTTGGGTCCTTCTTGCTTTCACCAATCTCAACCCTCATTGGGTCGATCTATACTTTCTTATGGTTCAACACGTGCCCCACCTGGCATTATTATATATAATTATGTCATAATTCCTTTATCAAAATTTCTATGCTTGAGAACTTTGAATACTACCTTTCTCCTTGTAAAACCTCTAAGGTTATCCTTAAATCCTTCATCAGGTACACCCTAGGTACAGGGCATATCAAGATACCATTTACTAATACCAGAATCATTGTCTATATAGTTCTGAAAACTTTCTCCACCGATCTTTAAAGGTTGTTGTTGCCTTAATCCTTCATTCTGTATTACCCAAACTCATAATGTCCCTATTAAGGGTGAAATGTCAACCTTTATGCATTCCCCCATGGTTTATCTCAAGTTATTGAGGTTATATCCTTAATTCCACCTTTAAAAAGGTACTTACATCCTTCCATGGATAAATCAAGTCATATATCCCTGATAAGGGTATCTTATTCAATCATTTCCACCTCGATATTCTATACCAAATTTCATAATATTATCCTTATCCAAAATGAGGTCAATCCATATGGCCTCCAAAAGACAATAACGGTTATCCACTTTTCTTGCCTGATTTGGTAATGATAACAGGGATGTTCTGGAAGATATGGGTCGTGTTCAACGTAAACTTCTTTTTTTTCTTTTTTTTTGTCTTTTTTTTTACCAAATCCTCTTTTACTTTTGTTGTTTATCTCAACAGTCATCTCAATGTAGGGATATCTTTTGTACTTGGTGTCTCCCTTTTGGGTATCATGCCCCTGGTCTTACATACACTTCACATTCTTGAAGGTCACCTCCTTCATCCCATTTTCCTAATATCTTGTTATCCTGTCTCCTCAGCTCATCTGTGTTTCCTTATTAACCCATCGGTCTATCTCAAAGTTTCATCGAATACTCTCAATATAAAAGGGGCTACAATATATATATATATATATATATCTTATGCCTTCAACCATCAACCTTAACTCATGGTGAATCACCCTCATCCTGATGATTACATACTTTTCTATTTCTATTGTTACGAGTCTTTAGGGTTTCCTCATACCCAACTCCCTTATCATTCCTCAAACTCTATTGTCTTTATTTTCCTTTCCACTTCAGTTTCTTTTTATTTACCCCTCTCTTACAATCATTTCACGAACCCACTAATCATTGACTTCAACCATCACGTCGTTCTGCGATTCTTGTCCTCCAGACGAATCTTGACAACTTTCACAATCTTAGATTCATAATTTATCATACTCGTTCGCCTTTATTCTGGCTCTAAAGCTTTTACACTATCTCCATAACCTTGGGAATTACTTCCCGAAAACAATTGACTGAACTTTAATCAGTTTATCATAACCTCTGGCTACGTGCCTTTCTTGGCCTTTCACCAGCGGTGGCCTCTCTCTTAGGAAGGTAAGTGATAAAAACAGTCTTTTGCATTTCGTCAATCATTTAGAATCTCAATTAATTCCTCTATTTCTTTTAGCCAGGCTCTTGCCTCGAATGGGTCAACTTGTTCCTTGGAACTCTGAGAGCTTAGCGACTTAAAGGTCCTGAAAGAATTTCCCACTACATTGTCTCCTCAGGTCGTGGTTGGGGATAATAGTCTAAGTTCTTTTTAGACAGGTCCATGAATTTTCGTATAGGAGTACCGTCTCGGGTCTCCTTTCCTTACTCGACTTTCTGTTTCCTTAGTATGAAATGTTTCATCCTTCTCCCATACTTGGGGTTATCTTATACGTTAAAATCCTTGTTTTCCACTTCATTATGTTATGGGCTCCCTCTTTCTTAATGGCAACCTCCCTGACTATCACATTCGGGGTTTGCCCTAAATCTTATTCCTCGAGCTATGGATTTCAACTAAGATCCAGTCTTTAAGCTCTTAAACGTTTGGAACCCAAATTCTGTAGGAATACCTCATTATTCCCTTATCATCTTTCTTGTTATTAATCTCTTCTCCAGTCATTGACTCTCCGCCTTCATTCATCACTTTTTCTTGGCACAATATGATCTTTTTCTATAATTCGGGCTGTATTGCAATCTAAAACACTGCTTCGGTACCGGCTCCGGTTACCTTCACTTCTATTTCCATTTTCTCAAAATCTCTTATCAACTCTCCCAAAGACATTTTCATCTTGAGTCTCTCCTTTATATTAAGGGCATTAGCCACCATTTTGGCTTTCCCTAGATGATAAAGAATCTCATAATCGTAATCCTTGATTAGCTCTAACAACCTCCTTTGGCGCATGTTGAGCTCTTTCTGCGTGAAAATGCACTAGAGCACTTATGGCTTGTGTAAATCTCACACTTCTCTCCATACAAGTAGTGCCTCCAATATTTAGGGCAAAACTATTGCCACGAGCCCAAGCTCATGGGTGGGGATATCAAATTTTATATTCCCTTAATTGTCTTGATGCGTACGCGATTACCTTGTTGTGTTGTATAAGAAGCACCCTAATTCCTTATGCGAAGCGTCACTACAAATCACAAAATTTACTTTTCCATCCGGCAACGCCAACATAGGAGCCGTCACCAACCTTTGCTTCAGTTCTTGAAAGTTGTTCTCGCATTTCTCTGTCCATTCGAACTTCTCAGTCTTATGAGTAAGCCACGTTAAAAGGGCTACTATCTTTACGAACTTGAACGAACCTCCGGTAGTGACCGACCAATCCTACCTCTGGTAGTTTCCCTAACCATGGTTATCAATTCCTTAGTGGTCCTTTATTCATTCTTGTCAGGATCCCCCACGGGATCCTCCTCAGCAACAATCCCTTCTTGGACAACATCCTCAACCGTTACATCCTCAATATGAACATCATCCGGTCCCTCGTTAGGACGCTCTATCGGATCCACAATCTGATCCCCAATATGTAGTAAAACATCATCGCGCTGTTGCTCCTCAACCTCAGGGTTCGGAGTCCCGCTACCATATACGATAACGAACTACGCTTCTATCACGATATTTATAAGGGTTCCCATAAGGGTTTTTAACTGTCAGTACTACGTTAGGTAGTCCGACTATGAACTTGGCAAGAGTTCTTATTATCTTAGTGAACTTATTATTTTAACGTCAAATCATCTCTAAGGTTTATAACGCTTAGCTCTGATACCATTTCTGTAACACCCCCAAATCCGGGGTCGGGGATCCGGGTTGTCACGAGTTCCATTTCCCTTAATAATACGTAATCTTAATAATCAACCAACTACTGCGTACTGTGACCCCACTATACACACACACCACAAGTTATAGTCTCAGAGATGAATATCCAAAAATAACACAAGTCATTTTATTCCCCAATTATAAACCATTACACCTTAAAAGGGTTTCTGAATAAATTTACATATTCTTTGCCATTATTATAATTCATAAGTATACATAAGTCTGGTACATCAAACGTTGAAAGCCTAGCCTATTGGTAGTTCCTACCTCAGCTACAACGACATCAACGCCTACAGGAAACTGCGGAACGTTTCCTATCCGCTCACGAATTGGGAGCTTGGTCCTGTTTATCTTGTCTATTTGTTGTTGTGTGATGAAAGAAGAAAGCAAGGGTGAGCAACAAGCCCACCAAAATAATATGTATAATGATTTACAATATGTGAGCATCCTCATAGTACTCATGAAAGTCTTGGTCAAGTAAAAAAGAACCAAGTTTGATATCTTATCGCGACCAAGTCATAAAATATTCAGTATATATGTATATATACTTTTCAAAATCTTGGAAGTCCTCTTCCATGCATAATATACACAGAGTTCCAGTTTATAACTGTATAAAAATATCGTTGCAAGGTGATCTCATATATCTAACCTTGTCTCAACATTTTTGTGAAAATCTTTTTCATGCATAAGATACTCATTAACCAGATATAAGTTGAAAAGATGAAGTTACAAGATACTCCAATATACTTATATCTTTTCCGGATACTACTTGAACTACCACCGTTCAAGTTATAATCAGTTTCAAAAGTTCATCATATAGATGAGACTACAAGATAATATTTGAATAGATTCAATCTTTGAAATATCATTCAAAAGAAATAAAGTTACGAGATACTCCATTAAGTCCTGATATATATATATATATATCCATATATATATCTCTATACATTTCTAGAAAACCTCTGTCATGTAAAGTATGAACAGAGTTGTAATATCCAATGAATTTGGAAAGAAAAGAATTTTGGCATAAACCCGATATCTTGATGATCAGGCAAAGATACCAATAAGTAACCTTTTCTACTAGTAGATGGATGAATCCCCCACCGGTCATCACCCTGGCCACATTAGGACCTTGTGCTGGACCGCCACCCGGCCTCTTACGCGTTGATGGACTGCCACCCAGCCACTTACACTTTGATAGACCGTACCCCGGCATGTCGCTTATGCCGACTCAATTGGATGGACTTACTTCCCGAATGTTGGGTAAGTAATCAATTCATTTATCAAAACAGCAACCTCGTTGCGAATATAAAATACACCACAGAGCCGGATCCCTCAATTATTAAGCGAGTATTTAAATCCCCTTCGAAAGGAAGATCCTAAATTTGAAAACGAGTTTTGGGATCCGCTTGAACTTTTAAAATCATTTTGAAGACTCGAAAACATTTTTAAGAATGTTTGGAGTAATACTGATTTAATGAAATAAATCAATCCCGATATATTAGAAAATATCTGAATATTATTATTTTAAATAATATTCCCATAAGGATAATCCTTATAAAAATAATTGAAGTAGAAGTTTTAAAACTCATACTTGAAATGAATAATAAATAACCAAACATATACTTATAAGAAAGTACGATCTTTATTTGAATAATCGAAAATAAGTTTGATTATCGAAACATTATTCTTTAATAAAATAAAGAATATTATTTAATAAAATAAGCGGAGTCATAAGTCCTCGAATCAATATTCAAAATAATATTCATTAAATAAAATAAGCGGAGTCATAAGTCCTCGGATGAATATTCAAAATAATATTCATTAAATAAAATAAAGTTATCGAATAAATCTTATTCGATTAATAGTTTTGAAAACTATATCTATATATATATATATATAATACTCGGGAACATCGACTCCCGGTTTAGAAAATGTTCACCTTTGGGTCCCCTATACTAAGGGTATACGCAACTACTGCTTATCTCTAGCATATGTATTATGCAACTTATAAGCATTTGAATTGATAATAGAATATCAAAATTATGAAACAGGCATGCATATAAATATCATATCGCATGCTTCAATATATCGCAAGACTTTGCTAATAATAATCATGCACTTATCACAAGATAATGCATATGCATATATACATCACAACAACAGTATAACGGGTAGAAAACTTGCCTGAGTGTTCCCGGAATAGACTTAAGCTTAGACTGGGTCCAGTAACCTATGAACAATAATATAATCTGGAATTAGACCACGATCGCTTAAGAAACTAGTCTTTAACCACTTAGACCCTAACGTTCGCTTTTGCGCTTAGCGATTTACATATGTCGCTCGAGTACCCTCGGCTCCACCATTTTTAATAAAATAACTGTTACGAATTTTAAGGCGACGCTTTCGCAAATACCCTACCAACTGACCCTTTAACATACCATAATTATTTCATACTCCAAATAGTCATTTAAGGACCTTAACCAAGGTCTCAAAGTAAGGCGAGGGGTAATGGTTCGTTCGCGAAACGCCGTTACTTAAAACGGTCGTTTCTCCTAAACCGTGCATCGGATTTAAGCGAACCACATATCAAAACGAAGCTTGAAACATGAAATGTCTGAACATGGCAATAGTCAAAATTTAACAGTGAGTTCACGGGTCCTGAAGTTAAGAACAAAAACAGTCTAAGGTAAATCGGGCATTACGACGGCTATGTTACGCGATTACCAAATTTTAAACTACTCCATTCCATCCACAAATCAACCACAATCAACATTACAACCAAACTCCATTCATACCTCACTACAACAGCCCCAACATCTCAAGATTTCCAATTTATACTACCCCCAAACATTAACTAAAAGTTATACTTAAGTTCATTAACCAATAATCCAAGATTTACAACTCAAACTCATTACAAATCCAACCAAACTCTAAATATACATGAATCATGCTTCTCATGAACTATGCCAAAAATAAAAACCTCTAAACATTCAAAAGTAAGGCTAGGTTATGAGATTATACCTTCCTTGGTGAGTAGGACTACTAAGGAGCTTGAAACAACCCTTGAAAATCCTTACAAAAGCTATATCTAAACAAAAACATTAGATCAAAATTTTCAAGATCTTGAAAACACTATTCACCCTCTTCTTCCATGAATTATTGGAAGATATTGTGAAGGAAATGGAAGCTTAGATTCATAGGATAGCTATATCTATGTACAAGGAACCTTGGATAATTACCTCACCATTTAACAATGCTTGGAACTTGAATTTGGATTTTCTTTTCTTTGAAAAAAAGAAAGAAGCCGAGAGCTTCTTGCTTGGAAATGAAAAGTCAATTTGTGTTTTGTGATTTGTTTTTCCTTGGCTTGGTTGCTACCTTTTGTTTGTTAATTAAATTGTTATCATGGTAAAAATTATGTGGCTCACAATCAACCAACCAATCCTTCCCACTTTGTCATGCTCATGTCATCTGCTTATGTCATCTTGTTACACTTGTCTTCCTCTTGTTGGTGTGATGACATCATCATCCATTAACCTCTTTGATTAACCCCTAATTACTTGGCTAATGACCGCTGATCTGTTATACGGTTCGCTTAACTTTCGTTCTCGTTTATCGTTTGAGGGATCATACCCGGGATCTTATTACTTGGGTTCCCCTAAACCTTTCTCAATATTTTATATTCCTTTTATGATCCTCTCTTATAATCCTTGAATTAAAATCCTTTTAATCATGTTACCTTATACTCAATTCTTTGTGTATCTGGTGGATTTTCGGGAAAAATCAAAGTGTTCGAATTTGGATTCTGACGATCTTTACATAAACTTATATGCCATATAGAGTACTAATAAGATCTCAGAATATCAATAAAAGAACCCCTACAAAGTGTGGCATGAAAAGTTTTCTTATTCAGCATAATCAGCAAAATCACTATTCATAAGGTTTACAAAAAGTTCAAAATTTTTTGGGGTTATTACAGTTATAGTCTTATTAAACTCTTAATGCATTTGAACTTAAATATTTTTGACATCATCAAATCTATTAACTTGTATATTTTTGCACAATTTACAAGTTGGTGGAGATTGTTAGATATATTTGAGATGTCATGTCTAATATGTTTCATGTTTAGTTTTCAAATTTTAACAAACAGGAAATATCAGTACTTACTGGAATCAGTACTTACTGGAAGTTAGAACTTAAGGATATCAGAAATTAGATTATCAGGAGATAAATATCAGAAGATGGATATCAGAACTTAAGTACGAGAGGACTAACAGTTAAGGAAGGAAGCTGATTTACAGGAAAGAAGATCGAGACTAATACAAAAAGAAGATATGCATGGAAAGAGTTAGAGGACTGAAAGATTGTATAAGATAACTGATTAATATATTTTAGGAGACAGAATTATATTCCATATCAATTAGAAGTTATCTTGTAACTGTGTACTATATAAACACAGACATAGGTTTACACTATATGTGTTATCATTATCGAGAAGATCATACATTATAACCTAGCAGCTCTCGTGATATTTGTTCATCACTGAGAGAGAACAGTTCTATTATAACAGAGTTTATTATATTGAATATATATGTTTACTGTTACTTGTGTTCGAAATCGATTTGATTATATTCTAAACTGTATTCAACCCCATTCTACAGTGTTGTGTGACCTAACAAGAGATACCAAACACTTGGAATGGAATCAGGATCAGAAAACTCTATCAATAGAAAATGCAAACAAAAGCAATAAAAAACATGTAGCCTATGGCAAGCAACCAATCTATTATTCAAACTCTTGTATGAAGAAAATTCCAAATTAATGAAAAACACTTTCTTGTTTCAGTTAGCTATTATTTAAACAGTCATTAGGAATCAAGCAAACATCAACTGTGGAACGCAATCATACCTGGGTTGAAAGCAATCACTCCAAGCACACAAAAACCCAGATATGGGTTCATACCCGGACCGTCTATGAACCCATATCCAGGTTGGAGACAACCATCTTATACTTAAAATAATTTCAAAGTACAAAAAAAAACTAAAAACCAAGCAATAATCCGGATATAGATTCATACCCGAATCAAAAACACTCGTTCAAAGCTAACTTCAGCCCGGCTATGAATTCATACCCGGGTTGGAAGCAACCATCTTGTACTTAGAATATTTTTTAAGTACAAAATAAACCAAAAAGCAAACAAACCCATATATGAATTCATACACGGATCAAAAATACTGGTTTAAAACCAACTTCAGCCCGGATATGAATCCGTACCCGGGTTGGAGGTAACCATCTTTTACTTAAAAAAATTTCAAAGTACAAAACAAAACTAAAAACCAATCATTAATCTAGATATGGATTCATACCCGGATTTAAAGCAAACAGTAAAAGCTAACTTCAGCCCAGCTATGCATTCAAACCCGGGTTGGAAGCAACTATCTTTTACTTAGAATAATTTTTAAGTACAAGACAAACCTACACTACGTCATAGATTACCTATTTGCACGTTTTTTCATGGTGTTGCCTTACAAAACGTTGTAATAGTTATAAAATTATGGCCCTATCACAATACCCAGATTTTGGTGTTGCGATAGGCATAATAACATGTTGCAATAGCTCAATAATTCTTTGGTGTTGACATAGATGTCTTCTCTATTGCATCACATAGACCGTGTTGCCATAAGTGGTTGAATATTTTTTTTATTTGAATTTAAAATTAAATTTATCTTTACAATAGTATATTGGAATAAAATAGTTTGTAGAGTTTCTTGGAAAGTGAAAGCCCAAAATATAAACAAATTATTCTTATATTTATAGAAACTGAAATATTTTATTATAATTTAAAATTAAATGAATATATTTTTATATATAATTTAATAAAATAAAAAAATTACTTGATATCACTAAAATATTTTATAAAAAATAACACCATGTATTACTATTACTTTTTCATAAATTAATTAATTTAATAAATTAATGATAATATTCATAATGTGTATGATTTAAACAACATTATAAAATTTATAAAATTAAACAATAAATTGATATGGGTTGGGTTGCTGAAAAATTGGATTGGGCAGCTAAATTTTAGACAGATAAATAGAGTGGGAAGTGAAATTTTTAGAAAAAATGAAGGGGAAAAAAATTGTGTCCCATAATTTACACAAACTCATGTTTGTTTTGTTGGTGGATTAAAGTCTAGCCTAATACACTACAAGGCCCATAATTTCCTTAACCCCTTATCCCCCGTTAGATTAAAAATAATCCAACGATTCACAGTAACCTCGCAAACATCTCACATTTTTAAGCAGCCGATCCCCCATCTCTCTCTCTCTCTCTTTCTCTCTCTCTCATTTCCTCACTTCTCCAATAATGAATTCATTGCTCAATACTTGAATTCACTGCTTAAATTTGACTCGATCAATCAATCGGCGAGGTTGAACAGAAACCCTAAGAATTGGCAATCCATAACTCAGCAGCTCGAACAAAACCCACCCACCCAACGCCTCTCGACTCACCGATTCAAACCCATCCCCAACTCGCTCTTCATTTCATCTGTTCCCTCAGGTTCTTCTCTAATTTCTACATGAATATTTACAAATTTCTAGCTTTCTTTTCTTCAATTCTTGTTGTTTAATTACACAATTGCCCCACTCTTAATTTTACCCCAATTGCTGAGTTTCATATTCTATACATACATATTTTTGGATGTATAAATTATGCTCATCATATGAATTTTAGGGTATTTGGTAATCATTGTTTTCGAAATCTTGGTTAAATTTTACTGCTTTTTTAGCTCGTGTGTACTGAATTCTTGTTTATTAGTCATTGTTCTTGATTTTAGTAAAGTTAATTTGGTTCAATTAGTGATTGGGGGTGTTTTCTATGTTTAAATAATTTACGAGTTTTGTGAAACTTTATGATGGCCGATAACCGGTTTGCTGCCAGTTATAAAACATACATATTCAGTTTTATCTAGTTTTGCGATTGAGTTTCTTGAATATGGCTATTTGAAACTTTACGGTGTGAGATTGTGAGCATTGGACGTTGTTGTTACGTGGAAGAATGTGACAGCGGTGTGAGTGGTCTAGTTAACGACTAGTTTGGCATTGTTGTTGTCAATAGAGAATTTTGTCATCCTAAACATTTTACGATTCATTTGTTTCGGAAATATAACGCCTGGTTGAATATTTTTGTAGGGGTTGCTGTGATTAGACTCAAATCTGATTCAGGTATGTCAACTCAAACCAAATTGGCCAAAGCCCAAATGTTTGTTAAATTATCTAATATTCTTTTTGTGTCATTATTAATGTGCAGTTATGGAAGAAATTCAGGGGAAATGATAAGCCTCCAGCTCATCTAGGTTCAAGCAGGGATTATAACGTAGCCACCTCTAGTATATAGGAATGAAATTACTTTCTTTCCAACTATGAATCTCAAATTTCTTCTAATGCATTTACAGAGATATAGTGTGTGTTTTTTTCTATTTTATAACTTGAGCTTCCTTCTCTATATATTATTTGAATGTTTGATCCTCTCAGGATTGTATATGTACATAACAGCAGATAGGAAATTTGTGTGAATATGTACCAGATTTCTTATCTAGAGTGATGACGAGTGTGTGCGTGTGTTTGCAGGTTTGATTTTTAGGGATTTGTGATTATTTGTGCAGAGTGAAGAAAGGAAGGAAGGAGCAGAGGTCATATATTGCACCCATTAATGTAATCCTAGATGATGCATTATTCTATAAGATTAGATGATTAGGCTAAGCACATTGTAATGTATGTGGAATGAGGAAACATGATTCTAGCTTTGTATGAATTTTTGTAGTTATGATGCATACAATGTAACTTATTCATTTCTCTTTAATTTATGCCTGTAAGCTGATTTTTGAAGGTTGGGATTCTGTTAATTGGGTTTCTTTATGGTACAGGTTATTTACAATAGACAAACTGATCAAAGTCGAGGATTTGGGTTTGTTACAATGAGTACAGTGGAAGAAGCAGAGAAGGGTGTGGAGATGTTCAACTGTTATGTAAGATTTTTATTTGTCTTCCTTTCAAATTTCTATGAAGATAATAGGTATAAAAATGAAAGTTTGTCATGAAATACACAGTATCACTATTGAATAGTCAGTATAATGTAAATTCTATAGATGCTCCAATAGCTCATACTTCAACACACGGTTTTGAAATTGTTGAGAGCTATTGTGTGTTTCCGTTAGGACTTGAAACATGTTGGCACTTTTTCATCCTTTGGTAATAGAATGCAGGCATGCGAGAGATTGAGGGTTTAAATTTTGAACTTTGTCGAAGACAATAATTTGGGGTGTGGAAGTGAGTTTAATTTTAAAAAATGGAAGAAGAATGTTGGCATAAAGAAGTTCTTTTGAATTTCTATATTGTTGTGTTGATGAGATGATAAAACTATAATGCTTATAGTTAATTTCAGTAATAATTGAAAATTCTATAGGAAGTTCTTTCCTGATAGATTGTATCATGTTAATGTTACTTTTGTAGTTTTGTATTAATATTGGGATTACTGTATGTGTAACAGTATGTAGGTGGTCAACTTCTCACTGTGAATAAAGCTGCTCCCAGAGGCTCACCACCTGCAGAGAGAGTTTTTGAGTAAAAGGATAATATTTTTCATAGATTGTAGTATATGTTACAGAACCTGTTATAGTTCTTAATGATACTGGAATCTAACTTTTATAGAACTTGATCCATCTCTCTGTAATGATTCATGAGTTTTTTTTTTATTAATTTAATTTGAGTTTTATATTTTGGATTTTAATATTTGTCAATTTATTATTATATTTAGGAAAATTTAAAGAAAACAAACAAAAAAACTATTAAATATGAATGTTAATACCTTGGTGGGGCCCATATGGGGGGCCCATTTTTGTCAATTAGTGTACCTGTTGCAACACCAAGTCTGTGTTGCTATACTATAAAAATCATGTCGCAATCGATATCTACAACAACATATTTTGCAGTGTTACCATAGATTGACACTGATGTAAAGTTAGATACCTATAGTGACGGCCTTAGACCCAACACCGAAAAAGTGTTGCAATAGACCTCTTTTTGCCTATGGCAACATTTTTAGGGGTCTATAGCAATACGGTTTTGGTGTTGCTAAAAGCCATCTTTGGCGTAGTGCTAGAAGTAAACACACTTGGATATGGATTCATACCCGGATTTAAAGCAAACATGTAAAGCTAACCTCAACCAGGCTATGAATTCATACCCGAGTTGGAAGCATACATAATCTACTTGGAATATTTTCTAAACATGGAAATTATCATGCAGAAACCATCAAATTAAAACATTAATCCAGATTAACCACCAATATGGGCAAATTCAAGGTTCTAAAACATTCAGGAATAAACAAAGTACTGGAAATAAGCAAAGTACATGGGCATGGCCCAAACAGCTTTACAAGCTGGGAGCAAGCTAAATGAAGCTAGGATTCGGGCCGTCATAAGGCTTGGGCTCCCCATCACCCGCCTCAATGGCCGCCTTTGATGTAAGAAACTCTTGAATGAAGCTTGGCCAACTCGCCCCCGGATCCGTCTTCACATGCCTTTCTGCCACAAGCCAGGCCTTACAAACATCAGGAGCCCCAGCTTGAGCAATTACCATATCATACTCTTCACTTTCCTTGAATTCGGAAATAATGGCATTCTTGCTCAGATTCTCCTTGGAAGCAAGATCAGCCTTCAGTTTCTCGACTTCCTCGGCAAGACCATCAGCCCGGGCCTTCTCCTCCTTCAGTTTCCCCTTCAACCTGGATTCAACAATCCAAAACCCCTCTCGGGCCTCATCCTTGAGGTTATGAGCCCAATCCTTCTCAGACTTCATCTTATTGTTGGCCTCCCAGACCACATTAAAAGCAATATCAGAGTAAACAACTATAGCGCTCCCAACCTGAAGGACAACGACAAAAAACTACTCCCTCAGTCCCTTCCAATTGTTTACATTTCTGAGTAAGTGTCTGACACGTATTTTAAGATGTATAAAAAGTATAGTTAGGTAACTAATTTTTACAATTTTCTTTTTCTGAATAAAAGTTGAATGTTTTAATTTTTATTCAGAAAAACAAAATTGTAAAAAAAAAATTATAGAACAATATTTTATATGCACCTTAAAATACGTGTCGGATACTCTCTAAAAAATGTAAACAATTGAAAGGGACGGAGGGAGTACTAAGTAAAGAATGCCAACCCGGGTAGGAAACTAAAGATTATTACAAACTTACCTGTCCCCAGCGCCCGGTGACCTTCTTAAAAGCAGCAGCCATCCCGGATCCCTCCATCTCATCCCAGTCATCATCAGCCGGGATATCAGACATGAAGTTAGCCAGATCCAGAAGAGTTTCGGTCCCCACCTTCACTGGCTCCCCATCCGGACCCAACCCTTTCGAGTCACAAACAACCCGGCTGGTGACAACAGTCTTGCCCCGTGGAGGCTTAGCAGGGAAGGTCTTCCTCTTCTTCCGAGGAGCAACTTCATCATCAGGGATATCATAGATAACATACTCAAAGTCCCTGGGCTCATTACCCGGATCAACAATATTCCGGGGAGCAGATGACTCGGCTCCGCCCTCAGCATCAGCAGACCCGGATCCAGGACCAAGAGCCTCCTTGGTGGTCTTGAAATCCAAGCCTAGGGTGTTGAAAGCAGCAGCATAAGCAGAGGAAGACACGATTCCGGAAAGAGTAGGATTATAATGTGGCAAACCTGAAAGAAGACGGGAAAATATACAAGTAAAAATCCAACAATATTAAGCAAGGATCTGGAACAACACAAACGGACAACAATCCGAATCAAGCAAGACAGATATTTCTAAAAAGAAAATTATACAAGTAAAAAACACACAATCTGGGAGAACATCAAAAACAACACCGGATAAAGAGAAAACTTACAACAAAGTTCAAAAGCAACTTATGGTTCATGAAGGTATCCCAGGTTGGCAGAAACCCGAGAGAATCACAGAAAGCCCTAATCCGGGTCAAAGCCTCCCCTTCCAAAATAGCAGGCTGTAATTTGGTCTGGATACCCTCCATTGTGAAATAGGGCAAGAAAGCCAGATCAACACCCTTCAGAAGAATCATTTCACCATTCCAGTACTTCAGAGAAGTCTGGTGCATTACAGGCTTAGCTCTATCTAGACCATACCCGCACTCAGAGGCCCGGAACCTAATCTCATAGAATGGTCTATGGCTAGACTTGGAGAGGTAGAAGATCGGGTAGAATAGCTTCAGGGTAAGCTGAAACCCAGATTTGTTGCAGCAGACTATGAACCAGGTCATAGATTTAATCCCATTCGGGGTAATCTGCATTGGAGAAATCTTGTACACATGTTTACAAAAATGTTTAACAAACATATGGCAGCAAGGGCTCCACCCGGATCTAAGATGCTCCAGCCATACCGGAACAAAACCATCGGTCGGACGATGATAGATCCTCTCGTAAGGTTCCGACCACCTCCACTCAACATCAGGAGTCAGCTGGAATGCAACCCGGATAGCATTATCCATCTCAGCCGGATCAGCTTCAGCAAAAAGTCCTTTAATTGGTAATGATCCCTGCTGATGGGGAACTCGGCAAAGGCTCTCTCAAGTGCATCTTGGTTGTAGACCCCGGGATGACCATTACTCTGCCTCTCATACTTGATCCTCCCATAGTATACGCTATTATCAATCTCTTTGCACTTGGTGACAAAGTGGTACTTCACATATGTCCAATATCCCTCGGGAGTAAAGGGAACAGAATGTTCTGGGAGCCTCTTATACCGGAACTTACTAATCACCTCTGCGGATGTAGAAGCCTTTTTACCCATCTCGGTCCGGATCTGAGTCCACTCGGAAGAATCAGGATCACTCTCTTAACTAGAACAACCCGTATAGCAATTAAAGGCTCTCTTAGGAAGCTACTTGATCCGGACCATATACCTATTAAAATCGAGGTTAGTTAGTTTGGGCTCCTAAAATTTTTATATTTTATTACTAACTGGTCTGGATCAGGCACGTTATGTTAGTTCTACCATAACCTACCAATCTGGACCGATAATGCAAGTCCAACCCGGCCAAACATCAACGATCCAGATTAGCTGTACTACAATCAACAAAATAAGAACCTCAAACACATAAAAACATTCAAAGATAAACCTAACCCGGATCACAGGAACAACCAAGAACCTAGATTCCCTTAACTAGAACAGACCCAAACCCGGATCTAAACAACCTACAAAGCTAAACTTTCTTAAACATACGAACATAGATCTGTAAAGAGTAACCCAGATCTGGGTATCCACCCACTGACCCGGTTATAAGAAAGACTCAAACCCACAAACAGATTGTTCAAAAAGCAAATCATAAACTTTCTACATATACATACATATATTTTAAGCAAGAACACATGTGCAAACCCAAAAAATTCAGAGCATAAACAAGCCAAAAATACAAAACAACAACAGATCTAAACACTAAACCCAATACAAACGAATAACCTACAACTTCCACCAGAAACAACAATTGAAAATATACAAAACACAAACCCATTAACCATAAAGTGGAGGCATGCAAAAACTCGAAGAACAAAAGGAGAAATCGAAAAGGAAACAAGAAAAATAAAAAAGACGTGAAAAATTATAAGTTTTTTGAGCAAAGGAACGATCGAAGGAGAAGCAACAGAGGATGAGCGAAACCAAGCCTTCAAAATCTCAAGAAATTTGAGAAAAGAGAGAGAGAGAGGAATGACTGTTCAATTATTGGGGGGGATAAAAAAAGGAGGCATGGGTTTTTATAGGGAAAAGGGGTGAGTAAACCACCCGTCCACGTGGCTGGCCATTATTCGTCAACCTTTCAGTTACAGCTACACACACAAATATATGTATACACATAAAAGCGAATTTACAGCCCACAATGATTATGGGCTGAATTTTAAGGGACAATAACTGCTAACAATTCAAAATCATGGGGAGAGAAACTGAAAAAATGTTACAAATTCCCCCATTTTTCAGCATCCAAAGCCTCCTACCCGGCTTAAAAACCCCTACCCAGATCCATGACAATTCGGCTCGGTATTCTCAAGAAGCAGAATTTTTTCTAAGGAAACCACTTTCTCCCACCTCAACCCTGATTGGTCTCTACAACACCAAACCCGGATTGGGGGGCAAGAAAGAAGCAGAATTTTTTCTAAGGCAACCACTTTCTCCCACGTCAATCCGTATTGGTATCTTCAACACCCTGCCCGGATTGGGGGCAAGAAAGAAGCAGAATTTTTCCTAAGGCAACAACATCTACATAACCCTTCTCTACTCCCTCATTCAGAAAATCTACATAAGGGAGTGGAGGTCAAATGATAGGGTATAAGCAACCCGGCTAGAGCCCAGCCCAGATCTAGGATGAGACAGGCTCAATTGAAGGACCAAGACCCCCCCACCCGAATCAGTCAAGTGGAGAGGCCCAGACTCAGGGTCAACCCAGGACCAGGATCATCTCCCAGCTAGGATCCAACCCAGGACCAGAATCCAACCCATGACCAGGATCACCTCCCATTCAGGATCCAACCCAGCTATAGCAGACCCGAGGGGGGTCCCCCAAAGCACGGGCACACCCCACAACCTGCCAAGGAAGGGCACGTGGGCACGTGACGGTGACAGCTATCAGCAACTAACATCTGAGACAAGTGTGACGTGTGTCAGCATACCTTTGGTGCGTCCTAAAGCTGGTCCTTACCTAGACACATGTATGCGATCCGTGATTTAAAGGTACCAACCCCTAAACCCTACATTTGGTCTATAAATACCTTAAAGAGAAAGGGTTTAGGGGTTAGACACATTTTTCACACACACTCTCTTACACATAAGTATACACACACAGTCACCCTCATTTTCTATCTATCTTCATCTCCCCCAAACAAGAGCTTACTCTCACACCGGAGGCGCCGCGGGGATCAAACCCCCATCCGGTGTTGTTTTGCAGATGCTCCACGACAGCTACACCTCATCCACCGCAAGAAGATCCAGGCACAGCGTCGGAAGGAGCCGCTCCGCTCACCGGAGTTATCAGATTCTCTATAACAACGTAATTGTAAAAATATTTATGCTGAATATTTAATTTTATTTCTTTGATTTCACCCAATTTCGGTTTCATATTGTGCATTTAATAAATTTATAATTACCGAATAAATATTAGGATCTAATAAGTTATTTAATAAATTTTTAATTTAATATTATAGTCTTAAATCGTATCATAAATTTTTAAAAAGCATATATCTTGGTCAACCAAGAATAAGATATTATTGCAAACTGCAAAGGTTGTCACATAAACTCACCTCCCCGGCTTCTTCAATATATTATATATTTAACATGACTATCAATATATCATCCCCAAAAGTACTCACTTGGATTACTTCTCCTCATCAGTTGCTTATACTGTACATTGTTTACCCGTTAATTCTTTTTTAATGAAAACAACCTTCTTCGGTCTCTACGACATTAGTATTTAGTAGCACTACTTTTGCCAGTCGCAACCGTAACATTTATAATATATATACATCAGAAGCTAATAAAAAATATTCGTGCTAATCTTAATTGTTAGTTTAAAATACTTCGAACTCTGGACATTTTAAGAAGTGGCGGTGATATCAATTATCAAAAAATCACCAATAATTTATTCACTGCTTTAATTTTTATATGCTCGAGTGTTACAAACGTCTCGCTGTTTAATTAGTCGGGCTGTGTTTCATCAAATTATTCTCTACAAAAATTTGTTTATTCCGTTATTGTTGGAGGTAGCTTAATATATACAATGGGATTCTCGGCATAATTAAGTTGTAAAATTGTTCAATTAGACATTTGCTCCCATTTGATACATTAGGTCGGCCGCAAGTTGGATACGCAACATCGAATCATAAGTTGAGTACTAAATTAATTATGTGGTACTTAGTTGCTTCAAAAAAATATTAGGTTGTACTTGGTAAAGGTCAATAACTGTGAAATTGCATCATACAGTATATGTAAATGTAGACATATAAATTTACAGATTACAAATTTGAATCACATAAACCGGCCTGCATGTTTTTGCAAACAAAAATATGACTCCTATTTGCATGTCACTCAATTAAACTAATCTTCACTTATTGCCTAGTGGATGCGGACCACTTTTATTTTTATTTATTTTTAATTGCAAGTTTGAGCTGACTATGCAAATATTTTATTTTTCTTTTTTTATCGTAGCGAACCCGCAGCTGCTATCCTTCAGGTGCGCACCGGCAAGTTCCCACGAGCTCTCGCAATAGCCTGCAAACCCCTGTGATTCGAACATGAGACCGACCTAGAGGATAATTTATTTATTTTTATCCTAGGTAACCACAGCCGCTACCATTCGGATGTGCATTGGGTAAACCCTACGGGTTCACGCAATATCACTTAAGCGACAGACTCTGATTCAGGAGTTATAATAATAAATTCTCCTACCGCGGGATTCAAACATGAGCCCAAGAGGATAATTTTTCTTTTTATCATAGGTAACCCACAGCCGTTATCCTTCAAGTGTACAATAGAATATCCTGTAAATCAGAACCAAGGTAAACTGCATTTAAGCGATATGTTTTTACTCAGAAGCCATAATTATAAATTTTCCTCCCGTGAGATTCAAACACGTGATCAAGAGGATAGTTATCCCCTCTTTAACCAACCGAGTCAACCTTTACGGCCATTTTTTTTTTCTAATATCTTAGTAAACGTAATATGGTGATAGAAATTGCCCGATCTTTAAAAATCGTCAATAAATCTCGGATAAGCCATTTAAAAAATATTTAACTGATTCAATGAATTACCGAAAATTATTTAATTTTTTTACAAATATCTCATAGTGCTGTTTGATTTTTTGGTTCCGGTTGTCCACAAATCGAATGGAAGTTATTAAATTATTATAGAATTAGTTAATGCGTCTGCGTCAATTCAATTATTACCATATTCGTGGAAAAAATTGTGAGATATATAAAGTTAGTATTCTACTTTTAAGTGAGTCAATATTTCCTACCAGTTTTTGTTATTTTAGGAGTACCATGCGCGATAAACTATTAATTTATAATGTGATAGCTCTATATACCTTTTTGTGTTAGCTATATAATCTAAACCATTTCAAGT